>NC_133666.1:391383433-391683433 GCF_037893015.1 Macrotis lagotis
AATGTGAGTTTCTCAAACAACTTAGAATTATGCTCAAAGGGCTATAAAACTGTGCATATTTTTTTAAAAACTAAAATAAATTATTTGGTACAAGTATTTTAGCAGCTCTTTTTGTGATGATAAGGAAGTAGAAATTTAGGGATTATTGGGAAATAACTGAATGATTTGTGGTATATGATTTCATGATATATTATTTTACTATAAGAAATGATGGTGACAATTTCATAAAATATCTTGGAAATAATTAAATGATCTGTCAGAAAGTGAAGTGAATTGAATGAGGAGAATATTATTTATAGTAAGACCAATATTTTAACAATGATAAATTGTGGAAGATTTAGCTACTCTGATCAGAAAATGATCTAAGACAATTTAAAGAACTCATAATGAAAAATATTATCCATTTCCAGAGAAAGAATTGATAAAGTTTAAATGCTGAATGAAGTATTTTATTTTACTTTATTTTTCTTGATATTTTTTGCATCATCCAGCTAATTTGGAAATAGTTTTGTTTGATTTTAGATGTAATAACTATCATATTGCCTACCTTCTAAATGAGGGAGGAATAAAGAGATGAAGAAAATATGAATCTCAAAATAAAAGAAAATGAATGCATTTGTTTAAAATGAGCTCCCTAAAATTATGAATTATATATTTCTAATTTATGTTCCCAAAATAGCACATGATATGCATATACTAAATATTTTTGTCTTTCATTCCATTCTTGAAGTTGTTTATCTCAGGGTAACACTGTGTTTTTCTTAAGTTATTATTTTTCCTTTTATTGAAACTGTCCTTTGAATAGCCCTTTTTTTAAGCTTATTATTCAGCCCCATAAAGTATTTTACTTTCCTGTTTCTCTTAATGCATACTCTCCCAATCATATCTTTTATGCAGTTGTGTTTTTTTCTCACACCAATTTCAATATTGTATATTTAATCAAATTCTTCTTCAGTTTGAATCTTGATGGAATCATGAAAGCAGCCTTTATTAGAAGTTACTGATGAAAGAAAAAAAAATTTTCTCTTTTTAATTTGTCATATTACAGAACATCACCAATCATTTTGGAAATATGAAAAGCTTTCTGAATGTGATATACAAAATAATCATAGAATGCATTTGCATTTTGTAGATATTCTGTTACAGAACATTATGTGAATGCTACAATCTTCCCAGTGAATGAAACCCCAGAAGCCTGGTCTAATTTTTTGAGTTTCAATTATCCTATGTATCATTTAAACCAACTTTATCACTTTTACATGATTCAGGCAAGTTAAGTGAATTCTTCAGCTTGTGATGTGAAGGTCACTAAGACATGGAGCCCCGTATTCCCAGGGCACTGTTTTGTTCTTCATATGCAAATGCCTCTCTGTATTCTTGTTAATAAGAATTTGATTCTGGTCTGAATACAGTATCCTGAACTCATTCACAAGAGATCGTACGTGAAATTGTGTCAAAAATAGGTGCCAAAGTGGCAGAAAAAAAATGATTTTACAAGTTCTAGTACTGTCACTAACTCTCAATAATACCATGGATAGAACTCTCTGCATTTCAGTTTCCATGTCTGTTAAATAAAATGTTAAAATGGGATGATCCCAAAGGCCTTTTCGAGTTCTAAAATCCTCCAGTTCCTCTAGGTGAAAAATTTCAAAAAGATCACTATTTGACACACATTCAAAAGTTTCATACTTTTTACCAAGTTGAATTCTTTTCTTATGATTATCATTAAAATTTATTGACATTTAGTAAATTTTTCTTTGGTGTTTATTACTTAGAAGGATGTTCTAACAAACTATAAGTCATCTGGTTGTCACAATTAAAATGAAAGCATTTTAACAATTCAATTCAAGAAGTATTAATTAAACATCCATTGGATCCTAGTGACAAATATCAGTTCCTACACAGTAGCAAGATGAGAGCCATTACAGAAAAGATAATTTCAAGAAAATAATGTGAGACAAAATTCAAATTATTGAATTAGGAAATTCCACATGCTTGAAGAAATCTTGGGAAAAATAAAATCTTGTACTGTGCTTTGCATATTGTATGTACTCAAAAGGTGTCTATTAAATGAATGAATGCTAGGCAAACTGGGCTCAATAGAGTTCTGAGAATTTTGTATCACTTGGTTGTTCATAGAAGATAGAGGGGAAAAAGTCTTAGAAAAGAGCTAACAGTTATTATTTGTTATAGTCTAACTATATACATATATACATATATATATATATGTATGACTGTAGGAGGGGAAAGGGAATAGGTACTTGACACAATTATGATGATATTAAAAACAAGAAATCAATGACAATATTTCTTTAAAAAAAAAAGAAATTTGTACAAAAAAAAGAGAAAATTTGACCTTTCTCTTTTTTTTGCAAGGAATTGGGGGTTAAGTAGCTTTCCCAAGGCCACACAGCTAGGTAATTATTAAGTGTCTGAGGCCGGATTTGAACTCAGGTACTCCTGACTCCAGGGCCAGTGCTCTATCCACTGCGCCACCTAGCCACCCCAATCTTTCTGTTTTTTAATCACACATATGATTTCATTGGTGTAGTCTCTCTTCTAATATAGATTTGCAATTGCTCTACCATGTGTGTATATATATATATATATATATATATATATATATATATATATATATATATATATACAGAGAGAGAGAGAGAGAGAGAGAGAAAGAGAGAGAGAGAGAGAGAGAGAGAGAGAGAGAGAGAGAGAGAGAGAGAGAGAGAGAGAGAGGAGAGAGATTTGACTGGGGGCAGTGAAAATTTCAGTTACTTCTCCAGAACTGGGCAATGATGCATACAAAGTACATAGAAGGCCAAATTCAGTATCAGAAGGACTTAGCATCAAGTACTCTTTCTAATATATACTACTCTGCAACCTTCTCTTGGAGATGAAGAAATGGAAACCCAGAGAGGATAAAGACTTCTGTATATTCATATAGGTCTTGTATGGCAGAGACAGGATTCAAATCCAAGTGCTCTGACTCAGTAACCAGAAATTTTTCAACTATAATATAATGTCTCAGTTTCTCCTAATTTGTGAAATATAATTATTCTCCTTCAATAAGGAGCCTTTCTCTATATAAGGACAAAGACAAAAATGTTTTCGGGAAATTATTTTGATATTGCCATTTATCTAAGATGTCCTCCATCTGGGTGTTTCTTCTAGTAGTATAGTGTATTACTAATCCATATTTACTCATCCTGCATAATTCTCATTTTTCATGATGTTTTGTAAAGGATACACTCATTGGGCTGGTGGTTTTCATGTAATTTTCATAACATTTCATGGGAAACAGAGTAGTTCATGGACCAACAAATATATACATATATATATATATATATATATATATATATATATATTATATATAAATATATATATGTGTGTGTGTTTACAATTGCTTTGCAATTTATAGACAGATTTGCATGGGGGCAGTGAAAATTTCAGCCACTTGTCTAGAGTTGGGCTTTGATACATAAAAAAGTATATAGAAGGTCAAATTCATTAATTCAGTATCAGAAGGGCATCAAATCCTCTCTCTCTGGCATATACTACTTTGTCTTTGTCTACACGTATTATGCCATCTCTCTAGATCATACATTTCCTGAATAATATTATTTGTGTAGATGTTGGAATCAAGAAGTTCTGAGTTCAAATAACATCCCAGAAACTTATTAACATTGGGTAAGTCAATTAACTTTGATTTCCTCACAAGGAAAATAAGGAAGTTTTAATAGATGTCCTCTAAGTCTGCACCTAACTCTAAATCTATGATCCTATATCATTTTGTGTTAAATCATAGACAATATGTAACAGTTTACAGAACTACCACTCATCTCTCCACTGTCTTTTAAATCATGCACAATCATTTTTTTGTTTGTTGTTGTTGTCTATATGCAAATGAACTAAGTATGAATAACAAGCAAGGGTAACTGGATATCATGATATAAGAATGCAAATCTAATCCCAAAAGTAACAGTGATATTTGACAAGCTGAGGTACATGATTGAAAAATGTTTCTGTAAAACTTCAATTATGTTTAAATACAGATCATGAAAGGAAAGGAAAATTAAAGGCAATAGCATTTTATATTAAGAAAAAATACTTGCGAAGAAATTTAGGAACAAGATTGGGGGAACACTACTAAAAGCAATTGGTTTGAACAACAATTAAAGCTTTCCAGAAGAAATATTGTTATTGTAATATAATACAAACCACCTGGGAGGAAGAGGAAATGGATGAGTTTAACAGGACAAACTAGAAACCTAGCATAGAGGCATAGTACTATGCAATAGTGAGGGGGTTTTTTGAGGGGAGGTGGACTTTTGGACATCTGCTGGAATTCTGTCTTTTTCAAGATCTGAGCATAATTTCTTGACTTGATGATAATTTCATCCTTCATAGAGTCTGATTCTCACCAACAAGGACGAACTGTTTATTGAAGTAGAAATGATGGAAACCTTGGTAGAAAATGGCCAATACATCTTGGAATTTATGATGGAGAAGAACAGAAAAGCTGAGCATAATTATATATATATATATATATATATTATATATATATATATATATATATATATATATATATCCTAGATGGAGGTACATTTCAAAGGGTTCAGATAAAGGAGAGGTAGGAGTCTATGAGCTAAAATTCTATAGCTTAAGTGATTACATAAAGGGTTTGAATGAAATCCTGAAATCAGAAAAAAGAGATAATTCTAATGAGGAGAATTCAGCAGTAGATACTTGTAGCTTATTTTTGATTAGACTTTCTGACTTTAATCTCCATTCTCATACATAGAGACCTCTGATTCATATCCCAATATAGATGCTTCAATTCTTTTTAATACACCTCCACCCTTCAGGCTAGTTGTATGGATCAAAAACTATTTATAATGCACTTAACACAGTGCCTAGTGCACAGTAAGAGTTATATAAGTGCTAATTTTCCTTATTCCTTGCAGGTTGCTATTATAATCCTCATTCTGCAGCTGAGGAAACTGAGGCAAACAAAGATTAAATGATGTGCCTAGGGTAAATATCTTTTGTCTGATTTGAAAACATCTTCATGACTACAATCAATTGAATGACTCAGATGCCTATGGAGTGAAAATTCAATCCATTCTTAAGATTTCTCACTCTTTGAAATACCATCTATCCCTGCAATATCTCCCTCTGATTGGCTGATTTCTCCCAGAACCTCCAGGATAAAAGGATGTTCAGCCTTACTATTTTCATTCTTCTTCCAGCTGAACTCCTATATGAAATTTCTCTATCATGCCTTCATTTCTTCTCCCTCTACATTCTTCCTGGATTTTAGCTTCCATTAATATTGTTTATGCTCATTTTGTCTTGTCCCATCAGAATGTAATTTCTGTTTGAATTTGTATTTCACTTATGTAGCCGAGTGTCTGGCATTATAAATAAATAAATAAATAAATATAATAAATAAGTGTTTGTTGACATAAGCTTTTAAAACTTTCTTTGCACAGTACATATCATTTAAAAATTGTTCAACACTGCCCTTTTCTTATCTATTATATCCTAAATTCTTTTTGGATTCATGGAATTGCCTTTTCCAAAGACACTAATGACTCTCCTTCCTTTCTCTAGGGGACTTCTATCCAATTATCCTTCAAGAAATTAAACAGTAGCTAAACTTTCTTTGATCTCTTGGTGAATTGGTGAAAAAAAAGAGGAATTTTTAAGGTCATCATCTACTCCTTGCAGGGGGTAGACATTGAGTTAATTTCTAAACTTTTGATTCTATATAGAATTATTTGACTTTACTAAACACTTAATCTTTATTTGGCTTACATTTTCATGGCTTGTGGCTTTCTTTATAGCAATCATTATGTCTGTGCTTCTAATAAAGTTCTATCTTTTAATTCTAGGAGTATGTTCATATTTTCAGGATATGCTTCTTTTTCTTTTTGTGGAATAATCTGATTTCCTTTGATTTTCAGTATATCATAGAAGGAATTATTTCTCTTCCCCCCAACACTGTGATGTTTCAACAAACTATGTGATTCAAAGTAGTGGTATTTGATATGTGACCTGCCTTCTCTTGGTTACTTGAAAAAAGTTCTTAAATATTCAGTTCCTGGATATTTGCAAGTCAGTTTTCTGGTGAGTTAAACATCTTGTTCCTCTCTAATGGGATACTAGAGTTCCTCTTGTTCACTATATTGCCCTTTTTTTCAAATTATTCTGGGCAATTTTCTATTATGTTTTAATTCTTTAATGAAATACAGTAGGCAGGTTCTTTATATGATCAATTTTTTCAAGAGTGTCTATGGATTTGAGATTATCAGGTTTGGGTTTATATGAACTTCATGGGTTCTTGAAAGTTCTATTTTAATTTTGATTTAATATATGTGATTTCAGATCTTCAGATTCTAGAGCTGGTTCTGTTATTATTTTTCATATTTATATCATTATTATGAATTTAGGAACATCTGTTTAAAACATTGATTTCTTGGTTTTAATACTTTTAAGATTAGAATAATTTGAACTACAGTATTTTATTGTTCATATATATATAAAGTTTTTATGTTTTTTAATATGTCTATAGTTTTTTTTTTATTTCTTAGTTTTTATCTCTTAGGTTCTTCATTGCTATGCCTTCCTTTATAAGTTACTCCTTGGTTTATTTTACCTAATGTTATATATTATATAGATGTGTATTTGTGCTATATATGTATATAAAAATAGAATTTAGTTTGAATTCAACTACTATGGGCAGCTAGGTGAGTCAGTGAACAGATCTGGAGTCAGGGAGATGTGAGTTCAAATTTAATCTTAGACACTTACTACTTGTGTGACTCTGGGAAACTCACTAAATTCTGTATGCTTCAGTTCCTCATCTGTAAAATAATCTGGAGAAGGTAATGGCAAATAACTCTAGTATCTTTGTCAATAGTTGGACAGAATTGAAATGATTGCACATGGCAACTATTTGCCACCTCATCCATCTCTTTTTTGTCCACAAGGCATTTTGTCAAATATTTTGATGAAATCTATATAAAATGACATTTGCCAAGATGGACAAATGATTGATCAAATCTAAGACCAGTTCTCTTTCATCAAACTAACAACCAACAGATATGTCAACTCATATTAACAATTTCCCCAAAGAAACATCAAAGAACCTGTCACAAAGATTATTTCAAAGAAAAAGCAGTAGAGAAACACATATACACTTAAATATTCAATTAGACGTTCACTTTTATTTCATTATTTCTTTACATCTCTGCTGTTTGGCTCACGATAAAAGTAAATTAGAGACACTAAATGACTTGGTCAAAATGAAATTTTTGGCCTCTTCATGAGGACACATTGAATACTCTATTTCCTCTACCTTTTGTCCCATTTATTTCAAATTAGATTCTAATTCAAGTTTGGCTTGGACTAGTCTTCTGAAGTCCCTCACAACTTTAATATTCTATGTATTTTTTATGTTTTTTGCAAGGCCAATTGAGTTAAGTAGCTTGCCCAAGGTCACACAGCTAGGTAATTATTAAGTGTCTAAGGCCGGATTTGAACTCAGGTACTCCTGACTCCAGGGCCCATGCTCTATTCACTAGGCCACCTAAGTCACCCTACTATGTTTCTTTATTTGTACTCTGTCACATTGGGACTCCCCCCAGTAGACAGAGATAATAGAAATAATTTGTAAAGAAAGATGACATAAATACTTAATGCCTTAAAAAGACATTTAACAATGTGAATTGTGCTTATATTTATACTATTTTCCTGTACTTTATACTATATGTAATAATAATGATAATTATAGGTGTATGTATGCATATTTATTGATAAATAAGTCAAAAACCAAAAACACTTTAGATATATATAGTTCCATTTCATGACATATTTGCTTTCACACACAATCTAGAAATGTGGTCACTAATGTGCAAGGATAAATGCTGCATCATTTTGTAGAAAGAACATTTCACTTAAAGAAATGATTTAACTGTGGTGGAGCATCAGTCACTAGTTGAAAACCAATTTCTCTGTAGACAAAGAAGATTGTCACTACATGGAGTGTCTGGGAGATAGAGTCTCAGTGTTTTTCCCTACAGTAATGGGACACTGTACTAACTGACTTATAGAATTGAGAAGAAAGACCAAACAGAATATTATAATAAAGTAGCTCAAGTGAGAGAGAAAAAAGGGAAACAGATGCTCTTGGGGTCAAGCAAATACTAACCAGCTGTGGTTGGTATTTGTATCAGCCCTAATAGTTGAGCCAGTAGCATAAGATTTGTAAGATTGATGTACTTCAATTGAAGTAGAATTCCAGAAGATTATGAAAATTTTCTCTTTGGTGAGCATATGGACAATAGAAAATTTGGGAATTTTTCTATTATTTAAAAGTGTTTATTTGCTGTTTTAATTAGTACAAATTCTAGCTAAGTAAAGAGACCCTAACTTTTCCTGGTTTGAATGCTTCATTACTTTTGAGTTGGAGGGTTTCAGAAAACAAAGAAGCACAGCAAAAATTCTCTGATATATAGAACCATAAAGGAGATGTTCCATCTAAACTGGAAAGTGGATGGGAAGGCTGAGGTTCAGATGTAGTGTCCATACCCAGGAAGTGTTATTGCCTTCTGCTACTGAGTGAGGGCTCCAAATTCATTGAGAGGAGGTGGTTAAATAATTAGCTATGGTTATATTTCATTCATTTCTCAAACTAAAACAAAATTGAATTTGAGTTTCACCTTGAACAAAGTCTAAGTACACAGATAGATTTAAGTGGTGGAAAGGAAGCTGGGTGAGTAAAAAAAAAAGGAAATGTCCTTTTAATAAAGCATCTGAGGTAAATTCTCTTCCTCCATCACAGAACCTGAAAGAAAAGCTAAAATGTAAGTATAAACTGAAAGATATGAAAGGTATGTTCTTGCAATTAGGAGGACTTAGAAAAGAGTGACTCTGGGTACTGTCACATTCTACAAGTACGTAGGGTGTGGGTATAAATTTTTCAGGCATGCTGATTTGTTTTTTATACTAAGCACTTCAACATAAGCTGTTAGAAATGGCTACAGATAATTTAAATAATCTAATTGATTGATTGATTAATTGATTGAAGTAAGGCACTAAATGTCTCTGAATCTCAGTTTCCTAATTTAGAAGAAAATTGTCAATCAATTACCGATACTTTTCATTCTTTTACTCATTTCCCAGAGTCAAGTCAACTCAGTAAGCATTTTTATATGACTGCCATGTACAAGGAACTCTTCTAAAGTCAAAGGTACAGAGGTAGGGATAAAGGAGAAAAAACAGTCCTTGATCAAAAGGAGATAACTTTCAAACAACTAGGTGTAAATAAATTAGACAAGATAAAGTGAAACTAATCTTAGAAAGAAAGTCATGATTTAAAGGTGGTGCAGGAAAGGTTGCTTGTAGAGAGTAGGATTTTAACTAGGACCTGAAGGAAGCCAAGGGAAAAAGGAGTCAGAGATGAAGAGTAAATTGGAGAGAGGGTGAGGGACAGTTAGTAAAACTGCAGAGAACTAAGAGAAGTGTTCTGCTTGAGGAGTAACAAAGGGGCTTCTGTCACTAGATTAAAGAATACAGACAACAGAACTATATATTGCCCACATAACACCAAACTATGCAAAATCCAATATTAAAAACCATAGACTTTAGGGTGAAATGAGGTTAAGTGGTGTAATATTCAAAAATTTTGTAAGTGACTCATAAAAAGAGAAGAACCTAATAAAATGGTATCACTATTCTTAATGTTTGTCATGGAAGAAGTCAAGCAGAAGTAAATTCAAAACTCATTAAACAGAAAATGTGCTCTAATATATCAAACTTGATGAAACAAATTTGCTTTTTCTAAACACAAGTTATAGCAAATCTATGTGGAAAGTGAATAATTTGATAAGACTGGAGAAACAGGAAAGGGTTAGATTATGAAGGACTTTAAAAGACACAATATTTTATATCGAATCTTAGAGGTAACAGACAATGTTAGTATTCTTTGTCAGTTTTGCCTCCATTACATCCCTCATATGTATACTTGTCTTTTTTAACATTTTATTTTTTCCAATTGCATTTGCTTTTTCACATTTTGATTTCTGAATTCTCTCTTTCTCCCTCTGTTTTCTCTTCATGCAGAAAGTAAGCAATTTGATATAGGTTATACATGAATAGTCATACAAAATATATTTCCATATTAGTCATGTAGTGGAAGAGGACCAAAAAGAAAGAAAGAAAGAAAGTAAATCACCATTCTGACTCCATCAGTTCTTTCTCTGGAAGTGGATGGTATTTTCCATCATAACTCCTTTTCTTCATTGTAAGACTGAGAAAGGAATGTAGTGCACAGTTGATTACCACATCCATAAAGTATAGAGTTTGCTGCAGTTGTATATAATATTTTCCTGGTTCTGTTCATTTCATTTTGCATTTTTTCATGTTACATCTTCCCAGATTTTTCTGAAATCTACCTGGTTCTAATTTCTTATCACACAATAGTATTTGATTGCAATCATATACTTCAAGTTAGATGTTCAGCCATTCCTAAATTGATAAGTATCCCTTTAATTTCCAGTTCTTTGTTACAACAATATAGTAACTTTTTTTTTGTAACAAAGAACTGGAAATTAAAGGGATACTTATCAATTTAGGAATGGCTGAACATCTAACATATATATATATATATATATATATATATATATATATATATATATATGTTTTCATACATATAGATCCTTTTCCTTTTTTATCTCCTGAAATTACAGGCCCAGTAGTGGTATTGGTAGAACATACTTTTGTATGCATGGTTTTATAGTCATTTGGGCACAATTCCAAATTGCTCTCCTGAATGCTTGGATAAGTTTGTCACTCCATCAACAGTGCTTTAATGTCCCAATTTTCCAATATCCCCTCTAACATTTTTCTTTTCTATCACATTAGTAAATTTGATATATATGATATACTACTACAGAGTTGTTTTAATTTGTATTTCTCTAAATCAGTATTGATTTAAGGTATTTTCTTCATATGACTATAGAGAGATTTTATTTCTTTATCTGAAAATTACCTGTGCATATCATGTGACTATTTATAAGTTGGGAAATGACTTGTTTCTTTATAAATTTGATTCAGCTTTCCATAGATTTGAGAAATGAAATCTCTATCAGAAAAGCTTGTTAATTTTTTTCAGTTATGATTACTAACTGTATTTCCCTCTTTTCTGTTTCCCCCCCAATCCCTTCCATTAGTACCCGATCCTTCTCTTGCCGCCTTCCAGTTCTATTCTCCTCTAAGATAGATTTCCATACCCAAATGAGTGTGTGTTATTCCCTCTTTGAGTCAATTCTATTAAGAGTAAGGTTTGTGTGCTTCCCTTCTCCTCTTTCCTCATTTCTACCTCCACTGTTAAAATATCTTTCCTGACTCTTTTATGTGAGATTTTTCCCTTCTATCTCTATTTTCTTCCAGTGCATCACTTTTCTTTTATTTTTTTTCAAATATGAACCATTCATAGTCAACTAAAACCCAGGTCTTCTACTTTTAACTATCCTTAAAATTTTAAGGTTTTCAGAGTAACAAGTAACATCTTCCCATATAAAATGTTTAACCTTATTAAATCCCTTATAATTTCTTTTTCTTACTTCCTTTTTTATGTTTCCCTTTAGTTTTGTGTTTGAAAGGCAAATTTTCTATTCAGTTATGGGTTTTCCATCAGGAATGATTGAAAGTCTTCTATTTCATTAAATAGTGCTTCTCCTGAAAAATATTAGTCAGGTTAATTTCATATTTACTTCTCCTTGTGCATGTTTTTTTTTTCTTCCACAAAACATGAGCTTCCTGATAGAAGATAGATAGCATTGCATTTTTGTCTTTGTATGCCCAGTACCTAGGATTCTGTCTAGCACATAGTAGGTAGTTTCTAAATAATTAGTAACTTAAAACTGCAAAATGGGGAATCAGATTTGTAATTTACACCTTTCAGAGTACTTTTGAGGAATGTGCTTTGCAAATCTGAAAGATAAAAAGATTTGAACAGCTTTTGCTGTTTTTATTATTTAGCATTTATTGAAATTTATATCAATTTGCAAAGAGTATGAAACAAGTTAGTGTTAGTACTTCCATATTAAGATGTAGAGACAATAGAAATTTCATCAAACTGATCTCCAGCCACCCTGCCTTCTGTTAATCTGAAGACTAGAAAATGAAAAGGTCAAGCCCAATGTGTATACTCTCAGAATAGATGCTTAACACAGCAGGAGACATTATTACAGGACAGATACCTAGATTGCAACCTGAAAATGCAGAGCCACTGGCATTTTGGAAATCGAACCTTTCCAGATTTAATTACTATTGTGTATGAAGATACTATGGATAATGAATCAGACCATGACAATTACCACAGGCTTTTTATACACAGAAACACAGGGGAAAGTTCTTGTTTTGAAAATTGCATTGAGCTGAGAAGATAATGCTGCAGTGGGTTTGTACTGAATAATATATTACTTGACTGCCACAGATGAGAATGGATGGTAGCTCAAATGGCCTTCATTCATTCAAGTTCATGATTTTCAAATATATTGCATTACATTCAGGGGCAGAAGTTTAAATTCAAGCTCCTTTGTTAATTGTGAAATAAATGTATCTCCAACAGAGAAGGGGCTTCTCTTTTTATTGAAACCCTTGCAGTGGGTAAATCTGCAGGATTTATTTTGACTGAATTATTTTTTTTCCATTTATTTCCCTGTCCTGTAGCAGCTGCGTAGTCACTATTAGAGTTCTATTCGGAAAGGAATGAGTGCCTGACACCCTATAATAACAAGATATACACGCTTGGCCTATGAGAGTTAGAAAGATTTGTTAAAATTCAACTTCCTGATGAGTTCTTTCAGCCCTACTGCACATAAGCTTTTAATACAATGAAACAGTAAGTGGTAAGCATGGAAAATAAACAGAAGTTCATACCTGGGGGAAAGAATCTGGAGCCACTTCATCTTCAGTTGTTGTAAATGATTCCTAAAATTGAAAACATTCAAAACTTTTATTTCTGAGAAAATTGAAGTAATCTGCATTATACTGCTTTTAGTATTTCACTATTGTTTACATTTCAAAGAAGAAATGGTCCGCTTTTATATGTTAAACAGGTTCAGAGTCAAGTACAAATACATGTAATAGATCAAAATTTATGATTACCTTAAAAGCATTCAAAGTTCACAAAAATATCTAAATTAATTGCTAAATACTTTAGATTTTACTTTATACCAAGTACAATGTTCAAAACAGTGAAATGTTTTATATATAAAGGTATTATACTCATATATTTTATGTATTGTACATATATATAGTCTATACATAATCATTCCTGCAAGTTTTATCTTTTATCATTCCTCCCTTTTTGTAGCTAAAGTCCTCTCCTTGAGGCACCACCACTTCCTCTCTTAATCTTCTATAATTTGGTTTCCAATTTCATTATTCAGCTACAACTTCCCTCTTTAAGGTTAGCAATTATTACCAAATCTCATGGATTTTCTCAAACTTCTTGAATTTTCTATAGCATTTGACACTCTTCTCTAACTTCTTTTGAATCATCTTTCTTCTCAAGCTTTACAGGGCACCTCTCCCTCTTAATTATCCCTCAAGTTTTCTTCACTATTGCCCTTGATGAATCTTCATCCATATCACAGCAACTATTGTTGTTCCCCAGATTCTATACTTTTCCTATTTCTTCCCTATGCAGTTTCACTTGCTTATCTGATCAATTACCACAAGGTCATATAGTCTTATATTTTACATGATTTTTAGGTCTTTCTATCTCATTCTAACCTGTATTCTAAGCTCTTTTCCCACATTGCAAAATGCCTTTTTACATCTTAAACTGGATATTACATAGGCATCTCAAAATCAACATGCACCAAAACATATTCATTTTCCCCTCAAAAATCCTTCTCTCCCCAAATTTCCTTATTAGTTAAGAGTACCACCATCTTCCCAGTTACCTAAGGTAACAAGTTATCTTGTCATCTACAACATCTCACTCCCTCACTGGACATAACCAATCTCTTACAAAATCTTATCATTTCTACCTTCACAATATCGTTTTTCTCTTGATTCGTATAGTCACCATCATGGGCAAGGCCTTATCGCATTTTGTCTATACTATTAGAATAATCTTCTAACTGGTCTGTGTGCCTCATTGTTCATTATTCTAAGTCATCCTTAACGCAGCTGCTAATAATTTTCCTAAATCACAGAACTATTTAACTCCTAAACAAAGGAAACACCAATAACTACCTATTTCCTCCAAGTACATAATCAGCTATTAAAGCGTAAGTCGAACCATCAGTACACTGTAAAGCTCCCTATTACCTCCAAGATCACACATAAACTCTTCTGTTCAGCATTTAAACCTCTTTACATGAAATTAAAATTAATTGGGAAATACTTGATTGATTGAAATCTCTTACACAACATCTTATCAATGTTAATAAAGCATAGGTAATGGATTACTTTATGGGGGTTTTTTTGCATGGCAATGGGGTTAAGTGACTTGCCCAAGGCCACACAGATAGGTAATTATTAAGTGTCTGAGACCGGATTTGAACCCAGGTACTTTTGACTCCAGGGCCAGTGCTTTATCCACTATGCCACCTAGCCGCCCGTAGTTTATGTTTTTTCTAAGACACTCTGAGGTCACTAGAAAAGCTTTTAAGGTTTTGTGACCCCATTACTATTTGAGTTTAACACTTCTGATCTAGAGTAACTCATCATCTACAGGGAACCCCTCCTAGACATGAATTCTGAAAAGTTTCCTCAATGGCAGTAGAAAAAATTTCTGTTCACATGTCTCCCTGCTGTAAGCTATATTTCAGAATATATCAGAAGTAGCTGAGCAGTGATATCTGTGTTAGATATTTCCAACTCTTGAATGAAGACCCTTGTATAAAATCAGTATATGTTGGTGACATCTTGTCAAAAGAGAGCCCTAAGGCAGTATTGTGCTTTTTTGAATTAAATGTTTTTGTCTATTTTTAAAGTCAAAGAACAATAAGCGCAGTAGCATCTCTTCAGGTATGGAATTACTCAGATACAGTTGATATCTTTGGCATCTTCTCCCTCAAATACATTTCCTCAGTAACTTAATCCTCAAAACATGTCTCCTACAGACAGCCCTCCTCTGTATATCTTTTGTTTAGTCTCATTTTTTTCTACTTTTATTTCCCTTCTCTTAGGGACATTTTCACTTTCCTGAAAGGTTACCTGAGACTATGATGTTAGGATATAAATGCAGTGGCTATAATGTCTTACTTTGTTATAAACATCCTTTTAGATTTTTCCCCCAATTTTCAAATGTTTGTTGTCTTCTGTCAAGTTTCATCCTTAAATGCCCTCAGCATGACTTAGCTTAATTGGGTATCTTGCCAAGATTCCTGTAAACTGTTTTTCCCTTCCAATGCTTCTGATTCTTTTATGAGACGATATTGCTCATTATCTTTCAGCAAACTTCTCTATAAGATTTTACAGACACTTTTTTATTCCAAACCAGTATTACCCTTTTGGCTGCTATATCTCTTCTCTTGGCAAGTGAGTTGTATCTTCTAATTAAGAAGCTTTTTTAGACTATTTGCATCTCTTGCTCTGAAAAATGGTAAACTTCTTGATTGTATATGAACAAAATTGTCAAGTATAGGTGGGTTACATCATTACTTCAATGGGACAGGTTCCCTTAAGAGGTCTTTTTTTTACAAATTCATAAATACTTCAATACTTAAAAAATCCTATGAAATACTACTTGCCTCTTTTTTTGAATGATAAAACCAATTCCATCAACTCCTTTATTGAGTTATGTATGGAAATTGTTTGAACCATCCTTTTCTGGTTATAATTATCTTGTTTTTCTATTTATTGTAGAAATATCAAGATTGATATGGTGCATTACTTCCAGTAACGTATCAACTTCTTCATCTCTTAATATTAGGTCAGTCAGTTAATATTTCCTAAGGACTTCATATGTATCACATATTGTGCTAAGCTCTGGGGATGCACATCATGGTAAAAGACGGTCCCTAGCCTGCAGAATTTCATAATCTAATGGAGAAGACCATATAAACAATAATCTCACATTTAGAGCTAAGAAGACTAAAGAATGACTAAAAATAATGTAATGCTTGGCACTTTTTGCCCTTTTCTATTATTTTACTAACATTACACTAAAATTAAAAGGGACCTTAAAGGAATCAGGATTATTTTGGGGTTCTTTTCTATGTTCCATTTATTTCTAAGGTCACAGGATTCATCACCAAGTAACTAGCATGTGGTAATGAACTTCATATTTAGAGATCTTGATTCTCAAAAAGCAAATATATTCTCTTGTAAAAACTGTACTTGCAACCTTCAGAGCAAATAAGAACTTCATAGAGCTTATAACACTGGCTTAGAATTTTAGAAAGCATGGCTATCTGTACAATACAATGAAACACCAGAGCAGGCATTCAAAATGGAATTAGAAATACAGAGATGAAATAAGACTTAATCACTGACCTCATAAAACTTATAATCTGAAATATTGAGGATAAAACATACACATTAAAAACCATTAGAATGGGGAGAACTTATTAAGAGCAAGTAAGGTTTCCCTGGCAAAGTATTATGAAGAATTTTATGGAAAGATAGTATTATCTAATATGCATATAGCACTGAAAGGTTTACAAAGTACTCACTAATGTGATCTCATTTTATCCTTGTAACAACCCTAGAAGGTTATGTTATTATTATACCCACTTTTCAATTGTGGACATTAAGGCAGAGACTACATGATTCACCAAGGGTTAAGAAGCTAATAAATATTTTAGGGTAGTTTTGAGTTTCAGTTCTTCCTCAGTTCTGATTCACCTTTTTATACCATAAATCACTTAGCTACAAGATAGAAGAAGGTCAAGACTGTCATCAGGGAAGGATTAGTATACATACCAACATCTGACATGTACCCCAGAGGAAGGGAATGGAGATAACAGCAAAATATGATCAGGAGTGAAGATATATGGTCAGTTTCAAATAGTCCCAAACCTGGGACCAGAAAGAGTAAGAGAAATATGAAAAAGTAATTAATCTAGTTTGTAAGAATCTTCTTGTCTTTGAAGGTAAATAGCTGCAGGATACATTAAAGAAGAAGACTGAAACCTTAGAATGCCAAGATCAAAAAACATATACTTTATTTTGGGGGAAACAAGAACTCATTTATTTTATTACTAATAAAAGAGTGATGTGGATGGAATGAGTCATTAGAAAGATCATTTTAACATTTAGCTAAATTGGAGAAGGGAAATGTCAAAAACTCTATGAGTGAAAGATAATGACAAGAAAATAATCAAATATGACTACAAGGTTTTGAACTTATGTATAATTAGGAGGAATCATAATATTATATGTGTATTTACATTGGGGTGTTTGTGGGTGTGTGCATGTATATAGAAGGAGAGGAGAGATATGAAGAAGTTGATATTGTCAATGTGTTGAATTTTAGGTACATGTAAGACCTCATTGCTAGCAAGCATGTTGGAAATATGGGATTGTAGCTATAAAGGTAGGTTGAGGCTAACTGTATAAATTTTGAAGTCATTTCCATTGAGATGATAATTGAAGTTAAAGGTCTGAGCAAAAGTAATAGTGCTGAAAATATAAAGATAGGAAAAAAAAGAGATAATTAAGGGCAGGATCTTTGGTGTCAACTATATTTATAGGCTATCAAGAAGAAAGAAAGAAAAAATAAATAGGAAAAGGAAAGGAAGCCAAAAAATGTAGTATCATGGAAGTTGTGTCTTATTTGGTATTAGATAACCTTTCAGTGATTAGTTTCTATTATGTGTCATGTATACCCTTCTATTGGGAAAGGAAATTGGGTATAAAACAGCTGTAACAAATCTGAGTTAGATTGAAAAGAACATTTGTGATTTACCAGAGTCATGATCCCAACAAACACTCCCACTTCCCATAATAGCAACATAAATAGGGAAGATATCCAGGAACAAACATTCTATTACATATCCTTGGCAAGCACTTCATGTTACAAAACAAAGATGCCTCAGCACCCTTCTATATTTGATTTCTATACATAATCTAGTAGATATGCAGATATAATTCTTGGCACTACAAAAGAGATATAGAGTACTGAAAGTGAGGAATATTACTTATAAAAACAAATAGATGTATTTCTAAATTAAAAATGCTTGCTGCATCTCTTTCAGGAATTCCAGTTAAATATATGTTCTAGGCATGTTTTCACTGAAGTTTTGCTTTTAGAAATGATTTTTTTGGATATATATGGTATACACTAACAAACTGTGAAAGAAAGAATTAGAATGCAAATGAGTAGTTTGACATAAGCAGGGCAAAATCTTGCCAAAGAAAGAAAATCCTTTAAAATCAAGATGAACTAAATAGAAGCCAATAATTCCATGAGTCAAAAACAACAAACATTAAAGTCAAAAGACTGAAAAATTAAAGAAAATATAAAGTATCTCATAGCAAAAGCAGCTAACATAGAAAAGAAATTGAATAGAAAAAAGTTTTAATCATTGGAATAACTGAATCTGAGCAGAAAAATTATTCAGGTATCATATTTCAAGAAATTTTAAAGTAAAATTGCTCAGATTTCTTAAAACTAGAGTGCAAGTGCTATTAGAAGCAATTCACCATTCATTTCCTGAAAGAAATCTCCAAATGAAAGCTTCTTTGGAATGATACAAACAAAATCTAGAACTAGATAAAAAAATTCAAGTACTAAGAAGTCACAGTCTGGAATTCCAGACCGAAGGGAAACTCTACAGTTCTATCCCTGTGAACAATAAAGTTTCATAGTTGACTGGTGGTGGTTGTGTCCAGTAAGAGTCTACTCTTGCCCAGACCTAAACCTAGGACACAAAATGAGAGAGCACTCAGACTCTACTTTGGATCAGGACAAATATTTGAAAATCCCCAGGAGAAAAGTCCAGACCATTTTTTGAAATATGCACAGAACACACAAAACTAACAGCATGTCTGAAGTTAAAAAGTAGGTTGGATCAGAGGAAGAAAAACAAAACAAAACACACAGGAAAAAAAAACCTTTCCGAATCTGATGAGCACTTTATAAAAATTATCTTGTATATCTTTTTCCCTTAATACTAATTCCTAATGTCAAAAATTAATCTATTTAACAAAATATGTATATAAAATGCTTACTTGACTGTTCCCTGCTTGGGGAAGAAGGGTTGGGAAAGGATGGTGGAGGGAAAGTTTGAAACATACATGTTCATATGGATAAAAATAAACAAATAATTGTTTTTTTAAAGAATGCACAAAACAAATGAACCCTACAAGATTTCTAATAGGGACACTCAAAACAAAAATCAGTGTCTCTCCTTTACTCTGAGATTTCTGACTTGTTTATTCCTTTACAGGTTTCAGATGGAGCTAGAAATTAAAATGCATACCCAATTCTCATCCTCAGTCTGAACCACAAAGCTGGTGATAGCTTCTGAAGTTCTTTTTCAGGACAATCAAGAACACCATATCTTTTCTGCCCTCCCTGGATACAAGACCAGAATTCCCTGTTGAATGTCAAAGATGCCAGATGCCATTCCCTTGGGGTATGTACATTGATATGGTTCTAGGATCTCCTCTTGCTTATAACCCAAACTCTCCTGGCACCACAGTGCAGGAAGCATGGTTCTGATGACACTCCAACTCAATTTTCCAAAGATTTCTCTGTCTCCCTATACCAACTTTGGATTAAAAAATGACTCAATATTACTTTTTTTTCTTGAATTTCCCCATAAGAATTAGGTTTTGGTGCATTTTCTAGATTTCTTAACATAATTTTTTGGAAGGATTAAAATTGCTACACTGTTTCCTGCTACCCTGCCATCCTGTCTCCTGAGAGAATTTTTTAGGATTCATTACTTATCTTGGGATAGGAATGGTATAAGAAACAGTTCTTACAGATACAAGCCTCATGAAAGCTTAAACTTCTATATCAATTTTAGAAGTCAGTTTGGAGTCTCCAAAGTGTGCAACTGGATACTTCCTTTGAATTAGTAGTGCCAATAGGGGAGAGAAGCAGAAATTGCCTCAGTAGTAGAGTGGGGGGGAAATGAGAATAATTTAATTCCGAACTGATTAATGAAAGACAGGGAGACCTAAAACTTAGCCTTGGTAAGATAGGGAAAGGTCAGATCCTTTAGGAATCAAAAGCTCCACCACTTTCTTATGACTGCTTTCTAGAAGTCAGAGAGTTTTCTTGAAGGTCATGAATACCTGGGTCAGGCCAAGCCAAGAGTAACTTAATCTCTGAAAATTATTTCCTCTACTAGGATAAAATTTCCCCATTATTCTCTATACATAGTGAATACTCAATTAATATTTTTAATATTTATATTATATTATATTATATTATATCATATTATATTATATCATATTATATCATATTATATCATATTATACATAAGCAATTAATGTTATTTCTATGGATCATGGAGTGATATTGTTGTTGTTGTTATTTAGGCAACTTTGAGTTTTCATGACTCTGTGGACTATATTGTCTTTGTGATTTCCTTAGAATAGATTCTGGAGTGATTTTGCCATTTCCTTCTCTAGTGGACTAAGGCCAGCAGAGGTTGTAAGCTAGTAAGAATCTGAAGTCAAATTTTAACTCAGTTTTTCTTGACTCCAGGCCCAGCGCTCTATTCACTGAATCATCTATCTGTCCTAATCAAATATTAGAAAATATTTATTTCTTATAGTTACAAATAATAGAACTGTACTGTGAATTATAAAAATGAAAATAACTAAATTGATATAGCATTTAAAAGTTTATGGAATTTTTCATACATTAACTCATTTGAACATCACAACAATCAGACAAGGTTGGACTACAGGTTTTGGTTTTGGTTTTGGTCTTTTGTCTCTAGTCACCAATAAAAGAGATGAGGAAAATGGAACAGAGATTCAGCTGCTAAGTGTCAGAGTTAAAATTCAGTCCTAGTATGTCTGATGCTAGTTTCAGTTTTCTCAAATGACTACCTCAGCAAGAATTTTAATGATGTTCACTAATGTAAATAGAAAAACTGAATCTTTTCTGTAAAGCTTAAATGTCCTGGACACCTGCATTACATAGAAAAAAAGAATCTGATAATATACTTACTTGGGAGGATTTATTATTTAATTTTCCCCATGCAAATTATCAGTGTTAATATTAATTTTGGCATTTCTTTATGAGCAGGAAAAAACAAATGGTTATATTAATAGGTATAGATTAATTTTTATATCTTTATCTTTTTTCTTTCCAAATTTCAGTGCTCTGTGCCAATAAAAAAAGTTTTAATGTAGCTTCTAATCTCAGTATAATGCTGGCCAATGTTTAGAAATACATACACAGCATGTTAATTTTGCTCCAAAAAAAATCAAAAACAATAACAAGTTAGTTACTTTAAACTGTAGATTTTGAATTTTGACTCCACTTTTGATTGAACCAAGTAGATACTCACATATGAATGACCCTTTTGGTGTTGATATGTACAAATATATTTACTGACACTAACACGGAGTAGAAATTTTTAAGAAAGAGGTGCTGTAAGTAAAAACTTTCTTATATAATTTCAATCTTATTTTTGAGAAAGATCACATCACCATAAGTAACAAAGTATGATTCAAAAGAAGTCTAGTTATGTAACCTTGGGCAAGTCACTTAGCCCCATTACCTTGCAAAAGCAAACAAACCAAAAAAAAGCAAAAGAAATCTGTTTTTAATGGCACAAATATCAGTAATGTGTAGGACAAATCAAAGTCATGTTGTATCCTAAAGAGACAATGATAATATTGCCACCATATAATTTTGTATGTAGGAAGCTTATTAGCAAAAAAGTGTATTGAAAACATATCTAACCAGTTATGACTTTTAAGAATAAAATACTTACATTCTTATCATTAATTACTATAGGTTGTGTGAGATGGAGGGAGGTACCTAGCCACAGCAAAGCTCAGGTCTGGGCTCAGTAAGCTGGAGGTGCAGCAAAACCATCAGCAAGTGTCCCAAATACAGGTCCAAAGACAAAGTTTGAGCCAGAATGCTGGGAAAACAGGTAGAACTAGAGTGGGTTACCCTAATATGGGGAACCAAACACGAGCATCTGAACACTGAAGAAACAACATAGACAAGTGATAAGTCAAGGGACCAGATCCCAGCTCCTAGCAAAAAAGTCTGGGACTATATCTACTGTGTCCATCTATCAAAAAACAAACAAAAAAATACCTGCTAAGCATAGGAAGCTACTGTTCTGATGTGGATGATAAAAACACCACTTCAAAAGAGGAAAGAGTGACAAAATGCCTACATTTGAAGTCTCAAAGAGGTTCATAAAGTGGGTTCAAATCCAGAAAAAAAAACAAAGAAGACCTGGGTAGCTGGGGGTGCAGTGGATAGAGCAATAATCCTATAGTCAAGAAGATTTGAATTCAAATTTGACCTCAGACCCTTGATACTTGCTTAGCTGAGTGACCTAAGGCAAATCACATAACCCACCTGCCTTGCAAAAAAAAAAAAATCCAAGGGGGAATAAAAGTCAAAGAAAACTTGAAGAAGAAAAATTGAGAAAAATAAATGTGCATCATGAAGGAGAATTGTGAAAAGTTTACTGAAGAAGTCAATACATTTAAAAGAAATCAACTCTTTTAAAAGTAAAAATGACCAACTGGAAAAAATTTTAACTCATAAAAAAGAAAAATTAACTTTCTGGAAAAGGAAAGAAACTTATCTTAAAGTAAAATTTACCAACTGGAAAAAGTAACAAAAAAAACTCACTGAGGAAAACAAAATCCTTAAAATTAGAATTGGACAAATGGAAACTAATGACTCCATGAGACACCACGATTCCCTCAAATAAAACCAAAAGGTTGAAAAAATAGAAGAAAATATGAAGTACCTCTTAGAAAAAATAATGACCTACCTGGAAAATGGATCCAGGAGAGATAATTTACTAATTGGTAGTTTAACTGAAAGCCAGATCCAGAAAAAGAGCCTGTATAATATCATTTAGAAAATTATCATGAAAAACTGTCCTAATATACTACAACAAGAAGATTAAATAGGCCTTGAAAGAATCTACCTATCACTCTCAGAAAGAGATCCCCAAATAAAAATTCCAAGGATTATTGTAGCTAAATTTCAAAATTCTCAAAATAAAAATTCCAAGGAATATTGTAACTAAATTTCAAAATTGTCAACTAATGGAGGAAATACTGCAAATTGCCGAAAGGAATCAGTTTAAATACCAGGGAGTCACAGTGAGGATTACATAGGACTGATCAGCTTCTACTTTAAAGAATCAGAGGATATAGAATTTGATATTCCAGAGGACTAAAAGGAAGACAGAATTCTAACAAAGAATCATCAACCCTGCAAAATTAAGCATATTCTTTCAAAGGAAAAGATGAAAATTCATTTAAATAGAGGACTTTCAAATTTACCTGATTAAAAAAAAATAGAACAGAACATCTGATCTTCAAATATAAGACTCAAGAGATGCATAGAAAGGTAAACAGAAGGGGAAAACAATGTGGTAGTCAATAAGACTAATAAGGATAACAATACCTGTACCTCTTGAGAATTTTTTGCAGGTCAGTTGAAAGGAACATAATTAGATAGAGGGTGTGGGTATGAATTGACCAAGATGTGATGGTACTTCAGCTCATGAGGATTGTATTATAACTGAGGCAGCTGGAGGAAAGGTCCTCAGTCAAAGGGTGTAGGCATAAATTGATTATGATATGATGATATTTATCACTCTTGAGAATTATACTTCTATTAGGACAATTGAAAGTAATATATTTTGACAGAGGGTGTGGGTACAAGATAATTAAGACTAATAAAGGATTATACTAGGCAAAGAAATTAGAGGCATTAGAGGACAATTAGCAGCACACAAAGAGACACTTAGGACCTATTATAGTAGAGGGAAAGTAGAGAGAGTGTAAACACAGTGTAAATCTTACACCCAACAGATTCTGTTCAAAGAGAGAATGATATACATTTCCAACTGGGTTTAGAAATTTATGCTACCCTATAGAAAAAGAATGGGGAATGGACAATGTGAGGCAGACAGCAGTCAAAAGTAAAACATCATTGAGGAGGGATAAGGAAAAAGGAAAAAGAAAATTACAAATAGGGAGATGGTAGAATTGAGGGAAAGAAAAAGGTTTTACACAAATAAAACCAATGAAACCAAGATTAGAAGGAATGCCGAAAACTGGAAAACAATTTTAACAACTAGTGTTTCTGTAAGAAATATGATCGGATAGACTTTGGAAATGCCTGGAAAATTTGCATGAACTGATCCTGAGTGAAATGAGCAGAACCAAGAGAATATTATACACATTAATTGCAGCATTGTGGAAAGAATAACTATCATGGACATTGCTCCTTTCAGTGGTTCAGTGATCAAGGACAATCCTGAGAGATATCTTATGGAAAATGCCCATCTATAGCCAGAGGAAAAAACTATAAATGGTGAATACAAACCAAAACATCTCTGTTCACTTTTAAAAGCATCTATATTGTTTCTTTCTCATGATTTTTCTCATGGTTCTAATTCTTCTTTCACAATATACCTAATGTGGATATATCTTTGTATGTAATTAGAAAAAGAAGAAAGAAAGAAGGGAAAATAATCTAACTTCAGTAGAATCTTTGCTTTCTCTCATCCCATATATTCAATCAGGTTCCCAAAATGCTTTTACCTCCACCAGACTGTTTTTATTCAGCCCTTTCTTTTTACTCACACAGCTACCACCTTAATTAGGGGCCCTATCATCTCTCATCAGTATTATTTATTTAGATTCCCAATTAGCCTTCCGGGCTTGAGTCCCTTACCACTCAATTCCATCCTCCACACTGCTGTCAAAATGCTTAAACACAGATCTGATTACCTCACTCCTTCTCCTCAATAAGCTCCAGTGGCTCTCATTGACTCTAAGAAGAAATATAAACTCCTCTGTTTAGTTTCTTAAGCCCTTTACAACTTTACCTCAACCTGTTTTTCCAGACTAACTGAACACAACTCCCCTCACTGCACTCTCCCATATGATCCACATTGCCTTCTCTCTGCCCCTCATGCATGGCTTCTGTAATTTTGTACTTATCCACCATGCCTGGAATTCATTGCCTCCTCACTTTCAACTCAATGAATCCCTCACTTATTTTAAGACTCAGATAAAATATTACTTTCTACATGAAATTTCTCCTGATCTCTCAGTAATCAATCCCTTCCTTTTCTTGCACACCTTTAACTACTTTATGTTTATTTTTTTATCTTTCTTCCACATACATTTATGAATGTACTTTTACCTCTCTCTTTAGATTGAAAAGTTCTTTTTGAGTAAGAATTTTTTTCATTCATTGTATTTCTATATCAAGTACAAAGTATGATGTCTGAGATATGGTTGGACCATAATCAGCACTTTTGGATTAAATGATTGATGGTTAAATAAAGTAATTCTAATTATCTCAGAAACAGGAATTAATAACTCAGATATGAGGTGAAAATCAGAAGATAAATGTTCATTTTAATTTGGGCCTTAGAGATCATAGAAAACTAGTCATCAAATTATACCAAAATTATTAATAATAATTCTCTACTATGATGGCAAACAAGAAGTAATGATACCTCTCACTTAGAAGGAAACCCAAGTATAGGATAAAAGGGAGATTGTGGGTTTAAGCTTGAGGATGGAGTTTTTTTCCCCTCCTTAAATTAGCTGTTTCTTCTCACTTCTGATGTTGGAGAGTGAACACAACCCTTTGAATACTGAAAAATGCTGTTCCACTGTGCCTGTCAAGATTGCTTTTTCATTTCCTTTAGCATTTGTCAGCCACCTGATTAAAGAGCAGATCTTTGCATCTCTTTCATGTGTCAGGAAAATATAAGAAGATGAGTCTAACCTTTCCAGATGTGAGTCACTGAGTTAGCAGCTTTGTTTTCCACTTGATACTTAATGGCAAGGTCTATGTTGTTTCTGTTTCATTCTTTGTCTAATAAGCAAACTTGCTCTCACACTGTACAAATCAACCCAGTACCTTCACAATTCCAAGCGTGTTTTTGTTTTTCAGAATAATGCATTATAAATAAATAAAAAAGGGTGCATAAACAGAGCTAAATTAAAGGAGTTTATCCAGGGAACCTCACAAGAAAATTTCCTTCTAGCCTCTAAAAATTATATTTGGTGACTGAGAGAGTTTAGCTCTCCTAAGGGAACAGCATAGTTTACTGTTAGAAGTCTTTTCTTTTATCATTAAATAATGATGAAGAGGAGCAAGAGTATATTCCCAGTCAGATTTCATTAACAATAAATCACCCAGGGAATATCATACACATTCACATTTTAAAGGTTTTATTTTCATTGTCCTTTTATGATTTTTTCCCTAAAAGAAACAAAAGAAAGCTTAAGGGCATCCTCATTTTAGTTTCTTCAAACCTGCACTGATTTGCCTTTCCTCTCACACCCTAGAAAATGAGATATTTAATTAGAAATTGCCATAAATTTGTCTATTCTATCTGTCATTGCTATAGTCTAGTGAATTCAATACATTTTTGAAGTGTGTGTGAAGTTAGCAACCAATGCTGGGAAGTTCTTAGCTCTCTATGCCATTCTATCTTTTATCTGGCTCAAGAATGTTATCAGTTTTTGAATGAAGTATTCAGAGATAAATCAGATATATTTTTGAAGAATTACTTTCAAAAGTGAAATAATGATGAGTAAGCTTTCATATTTCATATAGCAATGTAAAAAAAGTCCAAGAACTTTAATCTCTCCATAAATGAAATTTTCCTTTATGAAGACCTTGAAAATCAATTTTTTTCTTCTGAATTTATAACTCATAGCAGGGAATCAGAAGGATAGAATTTCAGTTCAGGGAACAAGGACCTTGTAGATTTTCTATAGCTTTTGCTACATTATTCAATTAAATTCAACAGGCATTAGGTAAGCTCTTATTAAAGCATTATGCTAGGCAATGGGGATATAAAAGTACTAAGATGAAAAATGATAATGACAGCTTGAATCTACATAACAGTTTAAGATTTCTGAAATATTTCTCTCATAATAGTCTGGAGGTAATCATGGGTAGGTAAATCAGGATTCCATTTTACAGATGAGAAAATACAGACTCCGTGTGATTTAAACAATAATCAGTTCAGAAGTATAACTAGTGGGATTTGAATTCAAGTATTCTGATTGAAAGACCATTAATCTTTCTACTACACTGTTTTGTCTTTTATAGTTCCTGTTCTCAGAGAATGTATATCATAGTCTTTGTCCTCGAGGAGCTTATAAAAAATGGGGGACACCTTTTATTTACACAATTAAGGATGACATGAAGTAGAATGAGATAAAGGCAAAGATAAAGCCTAAATAAAAAGGGATAATTATTGAAGAGGATCATAGAAATTTGAAAGGTACCTTAGAGATAATCTAATTTAATCCTCTCATTTTACAAAACAGGCAAATGAGCATCAGATTAAGTTATGACTGGACAGAAAGCAGAGTATGGGGGAGGTGATGAATGGCTAAATTAGGATTCAAATCTAGATGTTTTCACTACATTATAGTCTATCAAATTCTCTCTATAGATATCACTTTAATCTGGAGAGCTCATGAAAGGTTCCAATAGGAATATGCTTCTGAACTAAACTTTGAAAAAGAAGATTCATATTTCAACAAACACTTGTGTAGAAAATGTTTTCTAGGGGCGGCTAGGTGGCTTAGTGGATAAAGCACCGGCCCTGGAGTCAGGAGTACCTGGTTTCAAATCCCGTCTCAGACATTTAATAATTACCTAGCCGTGTGGCCTCAGGCAAGCCACTTAACCCCATTGCCTTGCAAAAACCTAAAAAAATAAAATAAAAAGAAATGTTTTCTAGATACAAGGACAACCTAAACATTCAGAAGCAAAGTAAGGTAGTCTTGTTATTAGGGAACAGTTAATATTTGAATCTGACTAAAATACAAAATAGTAAAATCTCAAATTTTAAAACTAGAGAGGAAGCAGATGGGGGAGGTGGTTTAAATAGTAGAATAATGTTTTTAAATTTTATCCCATAAGAAATCACTAAGATTTTTTGAGTATAGAAGCAATATTATCACAATGTACATTTACCTTTTTTCTTACATTCTTTAGCCATACACTAATTGATCCTAATTCTGCCTTTTAGGATTAATTAAAAAAACAAATCCTTTTTCCATACAAAAAATTCATGAAATTTTTGAAAACAAAGTTCATGTCCCTTGGAAGGATCCTTCACCAGGCTAATTGTTCTTAATTTCTTTAACAAATTTTCATATGATAATGGTTCTTGGTCACAACATCACCCTGGTTAAGTTCCCTGAAATTTATAGTTTATAACTGTCCTTTTTAAAATGTTGTGAAAGCAACAACAATAATTCTAACCCAATTGAAGATCAACCAAGATGAATTAGAGTAGTGAAGCAAGGGAACTCTGGGCAAAAAAGAAATATTGTAATCTTTTTGTATTGGAAAGTTTTCTGTACCATACTGGGACTGTTGGCCATTCTTTGTAAGTTTTGTGAACTCTATTTCCTAAGCCACTTTAGACTTTAGTAGTAAGGCTAATTTCAGTCACATCCTTTGGGGCAGGAGCATGAATAGTATGACTGAACACAGCTCTTACTCAGTGACTGATTTAAATTAGCACTCTTAGAGACTGCCCCTGCAGCATGAGCATTGGAGAGTACCTGAAGTCAGATGCTAAACTACTCCTCAAGCACCACCCTTGATCAGCCCATTTTTGATCAAGGTTCTTTCCTGACTTGCTCACTTTTCCTACTTGATAACCATCCAGGCTGCTTCACTTTCTCGTCCTTTCCCTAAATTGAATCCAAGTGTTCCAGTCCTGTGCTGCTGGACCAATCTGGCTTCAGTTCCATGCAGTTGGATCTATGTTGATCTAACTTTTCTTTCCTTTCCTTTTTCCTTTTTAACTTGTCTAGATACTTTGCTATTCTCTCTCAACCTTCTTTTTGCTTAACTTTATTACCTTCTTAGAAACTACATCTTCTTTAAGTAACGCACTATCTAGTTGCCTCTACAAAGAACCTTATGTGAACTTTGTATTAGTTGTTGGATTTGTAAGCCCTTTGTGTAACCTATGAATTAAAGTCTAAGCCTTTTTTACCTCCCTAATTCAGAGATTCTTCAGAGTTCTACACCAAAAAGACCCCAACACAGATGTTTAGTCCCCTTTCCCTAAAACTCATTTTCTCCTGACTTCAGTAGGATTATTACCTTCCTTGTTTTGAACACCATATTTCTATTGATGTAGTCTATAATAATATCAGACTTATGGGTTGCTCGGTCACACTGCTGATATCTATGAATGAAATTTTCTGTTTTTTACTGACCTTTTTTCATATGAATTGCTTTCTGGCTATATTTAAGATAGGGTGGTAGGCAATCAGGAAGGGAGGGAGGGAGGGAAGAAGGGAAGAACAAAGAATAAAGGAATGGAGGGAGGGAGGAAAATGATGTCTTAAACATTTTACTGCATGCAAAGCACAGTGCTAAATGCTCAGAGAACAAATGCAAAAGCAATACAATTCCTGCCTTCAAGAACCTTATGTTTTAATAGCAGGCATAATTAGTAGAGTGATATTTAAAGAGAAGTGTTTTGTTTTGGAAAATCTAAGGAATAATGAAAGAAAATAGAGGAATAATGGGTCAAGTAATAATAGTCAAGTAAGACAAAGAAACAAGTATTTATTATATGCTAAACAGCTTTAGAAATTAATATAGCAATTTCATCATGCTTTCAGAGATGAAAAATGGATATTAAAAATGAGTTCCAAACTTCTCAGGAATAATTTATAAAGTGAGAGTCAAACTGTTCCTGGACCAAGAGAGATGTGATGGGAACACTTTCATTCTCCATCTCCAGTCAACCTTTTCCTAGAGGCTAGAATTGAAGTGTCTTAAGTTCTTAGGGCTAGGTGAATCTTTGGAGATTTCTTAGCTTTCTAGAGTCATCATAAATAATACCAAGACTTCTGGGTTTAATAAAGTGGTAATAGTACTATTTCTTCTGCTTATTATTTCTATCTCCACTACAAACAGCAAACCACACATTAACTCTCTCTCACATGGAAGGTAAAACTTCTCATGACAACATAAGACTCCTTTCATACCAGTCAGCTATTTTTTGTGCTGTTCATTATCTCTTATTACCTTTTCTTTTTGTTTTGTTTTTTTGTTTTTTGCAAGGCAATGTGGTTAAATGACTAGTCCAAAGTCAGACAGCTAGGTAATTATTATTAATTGTCTGATTTCACATTTGAGCCTCAGGTCCTCCTGACTCCAGGGCAGGTGCTCTATCTACTGCACTACCTAGCTACTCCCTTATTACCTTTTCTTTTCCCTCCCAGCTGTGCTTCTGATTTTCCATACTATGTCTACATATCTTATTCCATATGTGGAATTTCCCTCAGAGGGAGTGAACTTTTCACTCTGGAATAATGCAGAGTGACTTTTGAGTCCTCTATTTTGGGGACAGGTACAGGCAATATTTAGGTCTTTCCATGCCCCCTCCCCTGCCCCATGCTATTTGGACACAGAAAATTTTCTTCCATACACTTGTGTGTACCACCTACCACTTATGTCCATCACTTTTTAGATGCCTTTTAAACAATGTCATCCCTAATAGAATCTTAGTTATCTTAGAGTAGTGATTATCTGGCTTGCTTTGTTTTTATATCATCTGTGTTTAGCATAAAAATTAAAAGGTAATTAATGCCTAAGAAATTATTGATGTCAAGGTAAGCTAGGTGGTATAATGGATAGAGCACCAGCCCTGGAGTCAAAAGTTCCTGAATTCAAATCCAGTGTCAGACACTTAAATATTACCTAGCTGTGTGATCTTGAGCAAAACAGTTCACTCCATTGCCTTGCAAAAAAAAACAAAAAAAAAATTCTTGTTGCCTATGTAGCCTCTCCTCTACCATCCCTCTTCTTGTCTATCCTCAATGTTATGCTACCTGACTTGATTGAACTGGAAAATTATTATGACCATCAGCTTACTCCTCTTAATATTATTTATTTATTTTATTTAATGATGAGAGAAGATATGATATATTTGGTTATGATTAGTTTTGTAACACTTCATTTGTTTGACAATATTTCAAAGATTACTGACACTACTTTAGGAATCATATCTACTTTTTGTTCAGTATTGTTTTAATGTTATGGTGTAAAGACAGCATGACATCATGTAATAGTAAAAGTACTGAAGTTAGAGTAAGGTCAAGCTAATTCAAGTTATTGTTCTATGGTTAACTAAAGGTAGATCGTTGTGCCCATCGGTTGGGGAAAGACTGAACAAAATGTGGTATATGATTATGATGGAATATTATTTTTCTATGAGAAATGATGAACAGGATACTCTCAAAAAAACCTGGAAAATATGAGCTGATGAATCTCAGCAATACAGTGATCTAAGACAACTCTGAAATACTTATGAAGAAAAATATTATCCAACCCCAGAGAAAGAGCAAATGAATACAAATTGAAATTTACTTTATAAATTTATTTTTCTTGATGTTTCTTCATTTGAAGGATTCTATGTTTTCTTATGAAAACCAGTCATATGACTATGCATTTATGACCTATATCAAATGATTAACTTTCTCATGGCTGGGGGAGAAGAGATAAAGGATGGAATTTGGAACTCAAAAGTTTTAAAAATGAATTTAAATTGAATGTTAAAAACTGTTTTTAGGGTGGCTAAGTGGTGCAGTGGATAGAGCACCGGCCCTGGAGTCAGGAGTACCTGAGTTCAAATAGGGCTTCATATACTTAGTAATTACCTAGCTGTGGGGCCTTGGGCAAGCCACTTAACCCTATTGCCTTGCAAAAACCTAAAAAGAAACAAACAAATTGTTTTTGTGCATGTAATAAAAACTGTGTTACTTGGTTACTGCTTGGATCATTGTCTTAATCAAGTAGCTATATTTTTCACAATTGATCATCCTTACAATATTGCTGTTATTCTGTATAAAATTCATCAGGTTTTGCTAACTTCACTGTTCATGACTTCATATAATTCTTTCCAGGTACTTTATGAAACCATCTTGCTCTTTATTTCTTTATTTATATAATAAAATGGTGTTTCAACACTATCATATACTACAACTTGTTAGTTATTCCCCAATTGATGGACATCTAAAAACTTTCCAGTTCTTTGCCACAATAAAAAAAGCAATATTGTAAATATTTTGGCCAAATAGGTCATTTTCCTCTTTCTTTTATCTCTTAGGGCAGGGGCAAAATTTATTTTATTAAAATCAAATTAACCAAGCTATGGCAACTACAGATGGGACTCAAAAGTCAATAAATTCAGGGCCTTTTAAAGGAGTGAATTAATTAAATGTTTGACCAAATATAGCACACTATTTAGTTGATAATTTTATATGAACCATGAATGATGTTATAAATGTCCCAATTAACCTTTGACAGGGCCTGCCTTAGGGGAAGGATAGTAATTTATAAAGTAATAAAGAAATTATACTTCTTATAGTGTCCCTAAATGTCTAAATATCAAGTAAAATTTAAAAAAAAACTTACTAGAGCCTTTTTGCACTTGGCAGAGACAAAACGATTTCAAGAGATTCCAAAGACAATTGAATTCCTCAATTACAACTTTACATTGTCTCTTTGAAGCTTTGTAACTTATATTTTCAATCCAGCCTCCATTCCAACCTTGCAACCTCTATTTAATTTTATAAGTTGCTGTTTGGCTTGCTGATATGTTCCCTCACCTGTACTCAACTCTTTTATGAATTTCCATACATGTAGACATTTATTCATTATATAATTTTCCCCTTCACTGTTTTCTAACTTATTATTCCTGAAGAAGATATAACCTAAATCCTTTTTTTTTCAGTAGTCTAGCTATGAGTCACATCCTACCAAGTCTAACTGACAAAGGTCAGTCTCCTATTACTCTTTCTGATTTATACATTTTTATGCAATGTCCAAAGAGTAAAGACTATAGTACTTTCACAGTGCAAGTATTATGAACTGAACTTGTAAGAAGGGAAGGATTTCCCCTCTTTGCCATCTCTTTTACCCTAGCTCTAAGCAAGGGACCAGGGGATATTTATTTCTGTTCTATTTTATGTGCCCTTTTCAATTTTTGGTGCTAGCTGTGATCCCCACTAGACTGGGAGTTCAAACCGTAACGACTTTAGAGACAGGATTCCAGGAAGGATGGTTCGGACAATAAGCCCAGCAGCCTGAATGGGGATATTGTACTTGAAACTGGGACTGTGCCCTATAAGAACTGAGCAAAACCATGAACCTATATCACTTTCTTCCACAGAGACTGCGGTAATACAAAAGAAAGAGAATTATCCCTCCCATATTTGGTGGATGTCACTTTATATGTTCATAATTTTACTTAAGTCATAGTTCTTTGTAAAAGTTAATTTTACTACCAGTCAGTAAATGGAATTGGAATAAAGACATTCCCCTCTATAATCATAGGAGCTTCATTGGTATTCATAACTCCATATGGTAACTGTAGTCTTTTACTAAGAACCTAGTTACATATCCCAAAAGCCATAAGGAAGCTCATATAAGATAAATTGGACTCTTGGTTTTACCAAGACCTCTGAAGAGGTTCTTTGCCCAAAATTTTTGGTTCTAAGTGCACTTACCCACAAAATACTAGAGAAATTTGGTCAAAAATATATTTATTTTTCAAGTGAGTGTTCCCTTATTGTAATTTTCAAGTCAATTCCATTTCTGTAATTTTGAAAATTTTTCATTCATTGATTACTTGACTTTTGAATTACCCCAAAAATATTTTTATTACTTTGAATTCTTGAAAAAGTTTTGATGCACAGATAAATTATGTATTACTGATATAAGGTGATGCTAGTATACATACTAATGTTAAATTGCATGTGAAAAGTCTGTAATCACTTGAGAATGTCTAGTAGAAATGTGCATATTTATTATGTTTTTATATAAACAAACCCAGATTGCATGTGAAAGAAAAATGCCTTAGAGCTTAAGATGACTAGGCCTTCAATCTACAAGTAGATGGCATTTTTTACTGCTTCTCTAACTGATCCTGCTTATCTTCTTGTCCTGATAGGTTGAATTTACAGTTTCATTTGGATTTAGTAGAAGTTTCATTTGGATTTAGTAGAAATTCTTTGGATGACCTTTGCAATAAGGAACACAGATAATTTTCCATACCTCTATTGGGAACTCTTCATGAAGAAAAACTCCTAGAGAATTTTGGTGGACTCTTGTAGAAAGACATTTTTTATGTAGATCCTAATTGATTGACCTTATGTACTGAAGGAATCACTGAAAGAGTTTTACATAGGATAATTTTCCTTTTGAGAAAGTAGTAGTGCTTTAGTGAATCCCATATCCCAAATCCCAGAGAACTCCAATAGATTGCAAACTAGTTTACTTTCTTCTTGTTCTTTCCTTTTAGTGTGGGTTAAAAAAGATCCCATAAGGCTAGCGCTAAACAAGCAGAAAAATTTGGCAAAATTTGTGATATGTTCCTTTTATTCTGAGTCATTTCTCTCTGAAGGTTTTCACTCCCCTGATAAATAGACAGGAGTGTATTTTTTTTAAACTATGTATTCATTCCAAATTCAGAACAGTTTTCTATGGTCTCTGGGGGTTGAGCAATGAAAACACATTTATTTCCCCATTGTCTTACAGTAAAGCCTCAAAATAGTCAACATTGTAGGATTGAAAATTCCAAAAGTACACATGAAAAAAATCCCAATTATCTCCAAAAACAAAGTTTTGCAAATTCTAAAAGCAAGAGCCATTTCACAAAATGTATCCTCCAAAAGACTGCATGAACAGAAAGTGTTTTTTTACTTGTATCACCAATGCTTAGCATAGTACCTGGTGGTATGTGATTAATCCTCATTGACTGAGCTGAAAACAGCTCACTTTGGAAGGCTGCATTCTTCTTAGTTGTCTGTCTCCTGGTAGAGACAAGATCCCAGAAGAAAACCTGCTAAGGGAAAGGGAGGCATCTTCCATAATGCCCAAAGTATCTATTATCTTCTATACCAGCACAAAAAGCATATTTTATCTCCTTGTGATAATCCAGTGACCCAATATTGATGTGGAGAACTTCCAGTACAAAGAAGCACCCCTTCTTTTACCTCAAATCTATTGTTGTCTCATGTCCTCTGGAGGCAGATTCATGAAGAATATTCTCACACCTGGTCTTATCCTTCACATCCCAATGACTCTGAACTTCTATAAAGCAGTATCCAAATTATATTCCATTCTTATTGACTCCTATCCCTCTTAATCCTTCTACCCCAAGTTTCATCTTAATTTCACTCAATTCTCTACTATATTTTTTGGAATGCTATAGGCAACAAATTTCCCTTCATTTTAAATCTATTTGTTTTCCAATCTTTTCATCTACTAACTCTTACTGAAACTTGACTTCCTCCTCCATGACAAAAATCTCCCCAGTCACTCTTGCCATACTTGGCTGCACCTTCACTCATTTTCTTCGAGATATTAATTGAGTTGGAAGTGTTGGTCCCTGTTATCAGTTCCAACTTGATCCTCCTTGTTTCATCACTTAGTAGCCTTTCTTCCTTTGAAATTTATGCTATTCATCACTACCAATAAAAATCCTGGTCACCATTATCTATAGAATCTAAATCACTCTCCTTCCTTCCTTAAGGAGGTTGATAATTACATTATAAGTTTTCTCTCTTCCCTACTTCCTGCCTTCATACTAGGGGAATTTAACATATATATTGATTCTCCTTCAAATACTTTTATTCAGTTCCTCAATATACTCACCTTCCAAGAGCTACCCCTCCACTCTACTTCAGTCACTTACAAAGATGACTACACTCTTGATGGTGCCATCACCTCCATGCTCAAGAATTTTGAAATTTCCTTATGGAACCTCTCTCTCTGCCTTCCTTCATATTACCACATTCTTCACCAGCAGAATGACTTCCAAATTCTCTATCACTCAATTCTCTCCCAGTCAATCTCTCGCATATGCCGCAACATTTTCTCCCCTTCTCCCTTTCTGATTTAACTGATTTAACTTTACAAATGTTGCTCTCCTGAATACCTACACTTTTATCATATCATAAAAAATACCCAGTTAAGACTCAGTCAGATCACTATCAACATTTTCAGCCTTTGTTCCTGTACAGGTGCTGCTGAATGAATAAAACCATACAAGTGTTCTGACTGGGTCCAATATAAATTTAAATCTCATAACCTCACTTCTTTCTGCTAGGCTGGTCTACTATACCTCCCTTATTAACACACTATTCTACTCTTCAGAGCAGTTTTTTGAAACTTTTTCATTCCTCTTCACATCACTCATGGTGCTCCTTTCCCACTCTTCCTGTGAAATTTGTATTATATTTTATGGAAAAAAAATGAGATCATTTGCTATGAACTCCCTCTACTCCTCTATTCATCTTTTGTCATTCAGGTGTCATTTTTTTCATCCTTAAACAGAACTTGGGGCTGCTAGGTGGCACAGTGGATAGAGCACTGGCCCTGGAGTCAAGAGTACCTGAGTTCAAATCCGGCCTCAGACATTTAATAATTACCTAGTTGTGTGGCCTTGGACAAGTCACTTAACCCCATTGCCTTGCAAAAAAAAACCCCAGAACTCATTATATTTCTCCCAAACTTTCTCTCCACCTCCTACATCTCCTGGTACTATAGCGGACAACACCATCCTCCAAGTTCACCAGGCTCACAGCCTGGGAGTCATGCAATATTCTTCACAATCTCTCTACCTACCCATATCCAAGGGACTGTGAATCCCTGACAAATTCAACTTTGCAACATCTCTCTTATTTCTTCTAACACTGCCATAATTCTAGTGCAGGCATGTATTGCTTCATGACTGGATTATTGCAATAGCCTACTAGAAATAGGGATGGGGCAGTCTGCTTGCCTCACATCTCTTCTACTTCCATCTATTCTCTGTTCAGTCACCAGTGATTTTACTTATATGCAGGACTGAACATGTTTCTCCTTACTAAGTAAACTCCAGTGATTCCTTAGGCTCAAGAATGACATATGAAATGCTGCAATTAATATTCAAAGTTTTTCATAACCTATTATCTTTCAGTTTTCTTATTTCTTATTCCTCAATATGATCCAGTGACTCTGGCCTTCTGGCTGCCCCACAACCAAGAATCTTCATCTCTTAGCACTGAGCATTTTCTCTGCTTGTTGCCAAGATCTATATCATTATTCTTCTTCTTCTTTGACTACTGACTTCTCTAATTTCCTTTAAATCCCAGATGAAATTCCAGCTTTTATAGGAATCCTTCTCCAGTTCTTAATTTCAATGCTTTCCCACTTTTAATTACCTCCTAACTATTAGGCATGTCAATCACTTTGTGTGTGTGTGTGTGTGTGTGTGTGTGTGTGTGTGTGTTTGCATGTTATCTCCAATATTGGATTGTAAGTTTCCTTGACTGGTATTTAACCTTTTTTTTCGATCTCTAAAGCTCAGCACATAGTAGGCACTTAATAAATGTTATTAATTAACTGAGGATGCTAGGGAAAATCGTATTAGGGATAGCAAAGTTAATATTCAGAAGGACAATGAAAAAGCAGGTATTTGTAAAATTCCCTCATTTTTATTACCTAAGTGAAATCTTTTAAAGTGCTTTGTGAATTGCATGTAGCCATGTTATAATATCTTCATCATTATTGATCTTTACTATAATCCTGGGAGGAAGATTTTATAGTTGCTCATTCTATTTTGCTGTCAAGAACTTTGATGTTTGTGGTGAGGGTGTATGTGAGGGGGTGTGTGTGTGTGTGTGTGTGTGTGTGTGTGTGTGTGTGTGTGTGGTATCCCTCTATGGATGTAGAGGGGAAAGGGAAGGTAATAAGAATTTTAATAGCACTAATAATTTGTCAAGCCTTATGCTAAGTATTATTACAAGTATTATCTCATTGAATCCTCACAACAACCCTGGGAGGTAGATACTATTAATATCAATGTAGTAGATTAATTAATGCCTGTTCTGCAATTTATAGACAGAGAGGTAACTGAGGCATTAGAAGTTATATGATTTGGTGAGAACCACAACCAGAAAGTCAAAGACAGGAACCTGGTCATCCTAACTCTGAAGACAGTTCTCTATCCATGCTGCAACAGTATCGGAAAGGGAGATTGTTAAATATTTTTTTTTATCATTTTACAGACTAAGAAATTGAGGCTGACAAAATAAGTAACTTTTTTAAGTTCTCTTAATTATAAAAGACTTGAAAATTTGTTCATCTAAATGCATTAGAAAGGAAGTATATAAGAGAAAGAGTGCTAAGCTTTTAGATACAGGACCCTGATGTTAAAAACCTAACTTTTATTTAAAACTTATATTGTTTTAACTAAACAAACTTTATTAAACTTCAATTTCCTCAACCATATAGTCAGCTGTTGAATCCAACAAAAATCCCTATTATGTGCAAGGATGAAAACATTAAAAAGTTTTTTGATTTCTAAGAATATTACATTCCTTTTTTCTGCACTGCCCAGAAAAGGGTTCCATACAGCCTTGTTCACCATTTCTGACATAACTTTAAAGGGAAACTTTCACAATGCCTGAAGCCCTAGATGTCTTGCAGATGAAGGAGGAGGATGTCCTCAAATCTCTTGCTTCAAGGACCCATTTGGGTGGCACCAATTTGGACTTTCAGATGGAACAGTATATCTACAAAACAAGAGTGATAGCATCTATATCATAAATCTGAAGAGAACTTGGGAAAAACTTCTTCTGGTAGCTAGTGCCATTGTTGCCATTGAAAATCCAGCTGATATTAGTATCATCTCATCCAGGAACACTGGCCAGAGAGCTGTTCTGAAATTTACTGCTGCTACTGGCATCACACCTATTGCTGGATGCTTCATACTGGGCACCTTCACTGACCAGATCCAGGCATCTTTCAGGGAGCCTCAGCTCTTGATGGTCACTGATCCTCATGCAGATAGATCATCAGCCTTTGACTGAAGCATCGTATGTTAACCTTCCAACCATTGCACTGTACAACACAGACTCCCTACTTTGCTGTGTGGACATTGGCATTCCTTGTAACAACAAGGGAGCTCACTTAGTGGGTCTGATGTGCTGTATGCTAGCCCAAGAAGTATTGATGATACATGCTACCATCTCCCGTGAACACCCATGGGAGTTCATGTCTGATCTTTACTTCTACAGAGATCCAGAGGAGATTGAAAAGGAAGAGCAAGCCACAGCTGAGAAGGTAATAACAAAGGAGGAATTTCAGGGTGAATGGACCACACTTGCCCCAGAATTCACTACTGCTCAGACAGAAGTGGCTGATTGGTCTGAGGGCATCCAGGTGCCATCTGTGCCCATTAAGCACTTCCCTACTGAAGATTGGAGTGCTCAGCTGGTTACTGAGGACTGGTCTGCAGCTCCTACTGCATAGGCCACTGAATGGGTAAAGAGAGAAGGGAGGAAATGTATACAGTCAAGAAGGAGACCACAGAGTGGTCCTAAGTTTTACCCAGATGCTCTAATAGTGTTGGAAAAAATGCTGATGAAAAATAAAATGTTTCTTTAAAAAAAGAATATTACATTCTATTAAGAAGAAACTATATGATTGTTTGCTGCCATGGGGTGGGGGTGGAAAGAGAGGGCGGTGGGGAAAATGTGGAACTCAAAACTTGCAAAAAGATGAATGCTGAAAACTATTTTTACATGTAATTAGAAAATTAAAAAATAAGGAAACAAAATAAACAAAAAAAAAAGAAAATACATGTACCCAAACTGTAAAACCAAGACAATTAGAGGATACACAAAGAAATAATAAATGACTTAGGAAAATAGGTTGAGCTTTGAAGTAAGCTGGGTGTATTGATAAAGATGAAAATAATTTCAGACATGAAAGATGACATTGTAGGACTGGTGGGAAAAATATTCTATGATATAGCCTTTAATAATCATTATATCAATGTGAGTAATTTATATTTTAATCACAAGGTCAGTATACTTTCTATTTTACTATACTACCTATAGTATCATTTCTAATTAGATGTATGCTCTTGTTTTCCCCTCAAAGTAGGATTTTTTTAATGCTGGTGAACTTTCTCTAAAATTTCTTTCATAGTTCCCACTTATAACAAAGGGATCCATCATTATTAATGTTATTATAAATAGATGTTTCTAGAATGAATAATGACTTGATGCTATTTACTGTTGAAGTTTTGACTAATTATATTGCTTCTTGCACGGTAATTAGTTTTCCTGCTTATAGATGTTGGTCACTTGCATGGACATCTTTTACCCAAAGCATTCAAAAACCCTAGGTGTCTAGGACAGTTTCAGAAATAATGACTTGTATACTGGCCTGGAGGCAAATAATGACTTGGTTTTTTAATCCATATTTCTGCCAGTATTCCTCCAAAGGGAAGAACACCCTGTTAAAATATTTCTGTGAGTTAACTTATTTGTGGTGCTTATTTATAAGGCTTTTTATAGGAACTGACATTTCCAACAGTATATTATTAAACCATTGTAAATTATGAAACTATTGTCTTGTCCTTCATCCAAATGAAATGAATTCATTTTAGGACATTGCAAGACCACTAACTTTTAAAAATGAATTAAGAACACAATAACCCATCACCATAAGAATATTTTGGTTTAAGAAATAAAATACCACCAATATTGTGACATTTTGTATTTATTTAATCTTAAAACTTTCTTTGTTCAAACCACATAAAATACAGGATTTTCACGGTTATTTTTATATGTCATTATTATACTTGACTTTTTCTTCAATGATCTTCCTGAAAAGCTTTCAATGCAATTTTTCTTAAGAATCTAAGGTTGCGTAATTGTGTTCCTCTTTACATACTAAAGATCTACAGCAACCATTCATCAAGGTCAAATTCCTTTGACTAGTCAAATAAAATCATTTGCTGCTGGTGTTCTGATTGCTCTCATTTTGTCCAATCAAAGTATGATGAATGAAAAGAATGTTCCTAGACAGTCCAAAAACTCATGAAGAGCCTTAAAAGGAAAATGACGGTACAAATAGCCTTGTGCATCAAACAAGATTATCATTAAGTTTTGTTTTTTTTTTTTTAATTCAAGGACAGGTTAGGTCTATACAACTCAAATCAATTGGGATAGTTCAGAACAAAGGGAGACAAACACTGCCTTTTTGCATGTCACATGAATCCTTCTTTTATTCCCTTCCCACAATCACTCATGTGCAGAAACCAAGGGCTCTGATTTGATAGGAGAACTTTTTTTAAAGGAAAAACATAATTCTTCTTGACTGTATACATTCCCCCCCTTCTCCTGCAATCCTTATTTCTCCACTTTAGCTGTAGTGAATAAAGTGTGCCAATTCAGTAGCAGAACAATGGAATACATGACTTCAGTGATGAAAGAATTAAATCTCTTTAGGTAAGAATATTTACATTTAATATAAAATAACAACCACAATCTTTCTTGTAATTTCACTGATTGATTGTTTAGTATGCCTAGACTCAAATAATTCAATACAACAAGTATTCATGAAATGTCAGATGAATAGAAGACTCAGTCTGTGTTAGACGCCATTTATGCAATTTTGAATATAACTCAGATTCTACTTTTAAGGGTTTACAATCAAAAAGGGGGGGAAATAAATAAATAATATTCATGAAAATATTTACATCTGAGATTTTTACTTAATTTAGGAAGCTGTACAGGACTTTCAACAATTTCTAGCTGCTCTCAGCTGCAAAACTCTTATGGAGCCAATCAAATATTAACACTTTAAAAAATTACTATTTGACAGGCATTGTTTTATATTGTGTGGTTTTAGTCAAAGGAAACAAAAGCAAATCTTTCTCCCAGTAAGCATATAACCTTCAGTGGGAGAGGGGATAAAAAGATAAATATTTACACAAGAATTTAAGTAGGTGGTAGAAAGTGGAAGAAGATCAGAAAAGGATTCACATTACAACTTTTTTCATATTATTTTATTTCAGGCAAAAACAAATTTCCACATTCACTTTTTAAAACCTTGAGCTCTGAATTCTCTCCCTTACTCCCACTCCAATCCCCCTCATTGAGAAAGTATGCTATTTGATATAGGTTAAAAATGTGTAGTCATGATAAACATTACAATAATAGTCATATTGTTAAAGTAAATATAATCCCCCAAAAAAGGAACCTCAAGAAAAATAAAGCAAAAGAAAAAAGTATGCTTCAATCTGTATTCAGACACCATCATCTCTGTCTTTGGGATGGACGGTGTTTAGCTTTGCTGATAAAAGGTAAGTCATTTATATTTGATGATCCTACAACATTGCTGTGTGTATATATAATATATATATATATATATATATATATATATATATATATTATATATCACATTTCCCATTAAATCTACTTATACAAGTTTTTTACTGAAAGCAACCTGGCTCTCATTTATTAAAACAGTATAGCATTTATCTTATCCACATATCTGTTTGTTCATTCATTCCTGATTGACGGGCATCCCCTCAATTTCCAATTCCTTGCCACTAGAAAAGAATTGCTATAAATATCCTTATACATATATATATATATATATATACATATATATATATACATACATATATACATACATATATATATATATATATATATATATATATATATATATATATATATATATATATATTTCTTCTTGTTTTTCCATCTACTCCTGATTATACCTAGTAGTGGTATAGTTAGGTCAAAGGGTAAGCATGGTTTTATAACCCTTTGGTCATATTTTCAAAATTTTCTACAGAACTGTTGAATCCTTTAATAACTCCTCCAATGGTGCATTTTCCTACATCTCCTCCAATATTTGTCATTTTTCTCCTTTTGCTTTTTAGCCAATCCAATTGCTTTAAGGCAGTATCTCAGAATTGTTCGAACCTGCATTTCTCCTGTCAATAGTGAGTTAGAACATTTTAAAAAATGATTTAAATAGCTAGCACTGAAAACTGTTCATATATTTTGATCATTTTTCAATCAACAAATAACTCTTATTTTTTAAAAATCTCAGGTCTCTATGTTAGAAAAGTGAATGCTTTATTAGAGAAACTTGTTTCCATATTTTCCCCACAGTTAATTTTGCTAATTGTATATCATTTTCCCTCCTATTTTCCCAACCTGCATTCATTCTATTTTCTCTCTTCTTTCACCCTATACCTCCTCAAAAGTATTGGCATCTCACTATGCCATCACATAATCTTCCCTCCCTTCTTATCTATACCCCTCTACTTTCTCCCATTCCTTTCCACTCCTCTTCTGTAGGGTAAGATAAAATTCTATACCTAGCTAAGAATGTATGTCATTTTCTCTCTGAGTCAATAGCAATGAAAGTAAAGCTCACTCACTGCTCCTAACCTCCCCCTCTTCCACTCCACAGCAAAAACTTTTTCTTGCCTCTTTTATGTGAAATAACTCAACTCATTTTACCTCCCCCTTTCCTTTTTTTCCAGGACATTCTTTTCTCACCCATTAACTCCATCTTTTCAATATATTATCCCTTCAAATTCAACTCCCACCTGTGTCTTTTCTCTGTCTGTCCCTTTCTCTCGAGACTAGATAGATAGATAGATAGATAGATAGATATATATATATATATATATATATATATATATATTATATATATTTATATATGTGTGTGTTTATGTGTGTATGTACTCCTATCTATCCTAATAAATGAGAAAGTTCATTTTTATACTTTTTTCATGCTTTTTATACTTCATTTATGTCTTGAATTTTGAAGATCAAATGTTCTGTTCATCACAAAAGTTTCAAAGTCCTGTTTCATTTAATGGTCATCTTTTCCCCTGATAGGGTTTGTTCAGTTTTGCTAGGAAGTTGACTCTTAGTTGGAATCCAAGATTTTGGGCTTTTAGAATCGTATTACAGGCCCTACAGTCCCATAATATAGAAGCTGCTAAATCTTCTGCTATCTTGACTGTGAATTGCTACTTTCTAGCTGCTTGCAATATTTTCTCCTTGACTTGAGAGCTCTGAAATTTGGTTATAATATTCCTGGCAGTTTTCCCTTTCATTCATTCAGGAGGTGATTGGTGAATTTTTTCAATTCTTATTTTGCCTTCTCCTCATTGAAAAATGATATCTAAAACTTTTTTTTTTGATTTTGGTCATGGCTCTCAGGTAGTCCAATAATTTTTAAATTATCTCTTCTGGATCTATTTTACAGTTCAGTGTTTTTTCCAATGATAAATTTCACATTTTCTTCTAGATTTTATTTTAATTTTGTTTTATTGCTTCTTGATTTCTCACAAAATCATCAGCTTCCTTTTCCTCATTCTATAGTTTAAGGAATGATTTTTCATTTGCGTTTCTTTTTCCATTTGACCAATTATGCTTTTTAAGGCAATTCTTCTCTTCATTGGCTTTTTGAATCACCTTTTCCCATTTGACTTAGTTTGTTTTTTTAAGATATTATTTTCTTCATGTTTTTGGTATCTTAGTCACCAAGCTGCTGACTCAGTTTTCATGATTTTTCTGCATCCTTCTCATTTCACTTCCCAATTTTTCCTCTACCACCCTTACTTGATTTTCTAAATCCCTTTTGAGCTCTTCAATGCCCTAATAATAATTCATATTTTTCTTAGAGGCTTTGGTTATAGAAATTTTGGCTTTGTTATCCTCTTCTGAATGTGTATGTGTATCTCTCATATGACCATAGTAACTGTAATTGCAGATTTTTTCTTTTAATACTTGCTTATTTCTCCAACTTTTGACTTGATTTTAACTCTTTGTTAAGGAAGGGTTCTACTTCCAGGGTTGAGGACACACTATCTCAAACTTTTAAGGGTTTTTGAAGTTGTTTTCAGAGATACTTCTAGAGATCTGCAAATTTTCAATTCTTCCAAGGTCTCATGATAAATTATGACTACTCTCTGTCTATGCTATGATCTGGGAGTGACCACAAGCACTCCTTTCTGCCCTGGAACTGCAAGGAGCATCTCTTCTCCACTGGCAGTATGCTCTGTTGTGCTTCTTTTCCTCTTCTTGGAACTGGGGCCCCAGATTGAGACTCAGATCTGAGTACGGCCAAAGAAACAGAGTGCTGGCAAAGGGAAAGCAAAGAGACTTCTTCAATCTCCTTTTGACACCCCTTACCATTCATGGTCCAAAACAAATCTAATATGGAAAATTTCATCCACAACCAGAAAAGAAAGAAACAAACAGACTATGGTATCTGAATGCAGAGCAAAGAATACCATGTAGACTTTTAAAATTTCTTTTATGCTTTTTTTTTCTTTCTTATTCATTTTTCTTGTTAGTTCTAATTCCTCTTTTATAACATAACTAGGGGCAGCTAGGTGGTGTAGTGGATAAATCATAGGCCTTGGAGTCAGCAGTACCTGGGTTCAAATCCAATCTCAGATACTTAATAATTACGTAGCTTTGTGGCCTTGGGCAAGCCACTTAACCCCATTTGCCTTGTAAAAACATAACATAACTAAAATGGAAATATGTTCAACACAATCATACATAAACAACTTACATCAGCATTCACTACCAAATGAAGTGGAAGGGAAGGAAAAGTGGTAGAAAAATGTGGAACTCCTAAGCATACAAGTGGATGAATGTTGAAAAACTAGCATTGCATGTAATTAGAAAATAAAGACAGGAAAATATTTTATTAAAATTTAATATAATTTAATTTATTTGTTTAAAAAAGCCTTGCTGGTATAGGTAAGAAGAAACAGTAGTAAATGACTGACAAGAAACAGTAGTAAATTACTATTTGAGAAATTCAAAGATTTCAGTTACTGGGATAAGAACTCATCATTTGACAAAAAAACTGCTGGAAAAACTGGAAAATAATATGGAAGAAATTAGGGAAACATCGTGCACCCTATGCCAAGATAATGTCAAATGGGTAGGAGATTTAGACATCAAGTTTATACCATGAGCCAATTAGGAGAACAAGAAACAGTTTATGGAGAAGGGAAGAAAGAACCAAACAGATATAAAGAAAATTATGAAGTGCAAAATGAATAATTTTTATGACATTTAATTAAAATGACTTTACACAAATAAAACCAATGCAATCAAGATTAGAAGGAAAAAACAGAATATAGGGAAACAATTTTTAGTGTTTCTGAAACAAGCCTCAGTTTCCAAATATATAGAGGACTAGGGAGAAGCTAGGTAGCACAGTGGATAGAGAACTGTCCCTGGAGTCAGGAGGACCTGAGCACAAATCTGGTCTCAGACATTTAATATTTACCTTTCATGTGATCTTAGGCAAGTCACTTAACCCCATTGCCTTGCAAAACATCCCCAAAACAAAAAGAAAAACAAAAATCAAATAGAGGGCTGTGTCAAATTTGTGATGTGACAATATATGTCATTCCCTAACTGATAATTTGTCAAATGATATGAATATGCACTTTTCAGAAGAAGAATTCAAGTTATTTATAGTCATATGAAAAAATATTCTAAATCACTATTGATTAGAGAAATGCAAATTCAATGTAGAACCATTATCTCACATGTCTAAGATTGGCTAATATGGCATAAAAGGAGATGTTGCAAAGCTGGAACACTATTTCATCTTTGGTGGAGTGATACAATACTGAGCAGTTTGAAACAATCCCTAAAGAGTCTAAAACTGTGCATATCAGAGGCAGCTGGATGGTGCAGTGGATAGAGCATTAGCCCTAGAGTCAGGAGGACCTGAGTTTGAATCTGACATCAGCCACTTTTAATGATTGCCTAGCAATCATTACAGACCTTGGGCAAGTCACTTAACCCCATTGCCTCACATAAATAAAATTTAAACAAACAAACAAACAAAAAAACTGTCCATATCCTTTAATCCAGCAATAACACTACTGGGCTTGTTTCCCAAAGAGATCATTAAAAAGGAAGAAGGACTCGTGCACATCTACAAAAATATTTATAGCAGCTCTTTACATAATGGCAAATAATCCAAAATTGAAGGAATGCCCATTAATTGTGAATAATGGAATAAGGTGTGGTTTATGGATGTAATGAATACTATTGTGCTATAAGAAATGATGAGTAGGCAGATTTCAGAAAAACCTGAAAAGATATTTATAAACCAATGCTGAGTGAAGAGAACAAAACCAGAAGAACATTGTACAAATTAATAGTAGCATTTTGTGATAATCAAGTATGATAGAGTCAGTTCTTCTCAGTAATACAATGATCAGAGACAATTCCAAAAGACTCATGATAGAAGATCCAATGTAAACCCAAAGAAAGAAATATGGAGGCTTAATAAAAATCAAAGCATACCATTTTCACTGTATTTTTTTCTTTCTCATTTTTTTCTTTTTTGTTCTAATTCTTCTTTCATAAAATATGACTAATATGGAATTATGTTAAACATGGTTGTACATGTAAAACTTAGATTGCTTACTCTTTTGGAGAGCAGAGAGTAAAGGGAGGTAGAAAATTTTGGAATACAAAATCATATGAATGAATGCTGAAATTATCTTTACATGTAATTGTAAAAAATACTAGTAAGTGGGGAAAAACATTATCTTATATCTTGAGCCAGGTCTTGGAAGGAAAAAATAATGATTGCCTACATATATATATATATATATATATATATATATATATATATATATATATATACATACATATATATATTATAAATTCTTATCATACTTGCATAGTTTACAATATAGTTGTAAGAATTGAAAATTGGAAAAGATTATGAGTGTTATTGTAGATATAAGAAAACTGAAAAAGTAACATCCTCATTTATCTATTTTTTGTTTGATGTTATCCTATGGTGTCAAACTTCAAATTCAAAATTTGAAAAAGAAACCTCATTCAAAATATAACAAAATTAATTTAAATGGTTTTCTCATTTTTTTTCTGTACCCTTTCTTCTTTTCTTCCTCTCCAATATTTTTGTTTATTGTTAGAATGCTCTTGTCACTTTAAGTTTCTATTTCTTTATCCTTTATTATAGTTATATGTCATTCAATGAATTCTAAACAGTGATGTTCACTTCCTGAGTGCTTAAACTAACTATTTTTCCATTACCTATTCTTAACTTCTAAGAAGCAAGCATACAAAAATTTTAGTACTCTCTTATGTAAAACAGTTTCTGAGAGGCACAGATATTAATTTCTTTTTGTGCTCTACCTAAGTCAGCTCTATGTGCAATTAAATTCCTTTTTTTTAACATTTCAGTTTATTATGTATTTTAATATTCTTTCCTTTTTAAATTTTGAGTTCCAAATCCTCCCCTACCTTCTATTCTTCCTTCAACCACTGAAAAGGCAAGCAATATGATATAAATCATGTATGCAAAATCATGCAGATATATTTCTATATTAGTTATATTTGAAAAAACAAGAAATATAAAAAGTGAGAAAATTATACTTCAATTTGTAGTCAGAGTTCATCACATCTCATCTCAGAAGGTGGATAGCATTTTTTCATCACAGGTCCTTTGGAATTGTCTTTTAACCTTGTATTGATCAGAGTATCCAAGTCTTTCACAGTTGATCATCATTATAACATTGCTGTCACTGTGAACTCTCTTTTTCTCATTTCATTTTGCATCAGTTCACACGCCATGTTTTTTATGAAACCACCCCCTCATCATTTTTTATAACACAACAATACTCCATCACAATCATTTGCCATAGTTGTATTTCCACAAGTTTTTATAATCAGAATGAAAATGTCTTTAAGTCCTAAAAAAGCATAGATTTCCTCTTCTTTATTTGCAGCTGCCTATTGTACTTCAATTAATAACAATAAAAACCCTTTGAAAAGCCTAAAAGTAAAACAAAACAAAATGTTGGTCTATTGTTATACTTTGTGAACAAGAGGCTACTAAAATGGCAGAAGCTTACTGGGGGAATATTGGCAAGGCAATTCAGTCACTTCCCAATCGGTCTGCATCCCTTCAATTTCCAATTCCATCCCACCACAAAAAAAGCTGCTATAAATGTTTTTACATATAGATTCCTTTGTTTTTTTTAAATGACTTTAATTTATAGATCTAGAGGTGTTATCACTGGGTCAAAATTTGGGTGTGATTTTGTAGCCTTTTGTGATAGTTCCAATTTTTCTCTACAATGGCTGAACCAGTTTACTACTCCACCAGCACGTTAGTAGTATCCCTCAGCATTTGTCATTTCTGAAAGGTGTGTGGTGCCTCAGAGTAATTCTATTTTATTTATTTTACTTATTTTATTCAGAACTTAAGAAAGTTAAAAAAGCATGTCCACTAATATAGTAGATTGGGGGAAAAAACATGATTTTATATAAAACTACAAATTTTTTTCTATACAACTTGTTATTCCATTTAAAATATAAAAAAAATATCTCATAATTATTTCTTTTTTCCCTTTCCAACCAATTAATAGGAAAATGATCTATTTATTCTAAAATGTGTATAGCAACTCTCTTTGTGGTGACAAATAACTAGGAAACATGAGGTGTCCATCATTTGGAGATGTGGAATATGATTGCATTGGAATACCATTGTACTATAAAAAAAATGATGAGCTCAAAGATCATGTAAAAGCATGGATAGACTTGCACAAAATAATGAACAAAATGAGTAGAACCAAAAAACTGTGACACACTATTTTAAATGTCCCTCTGATTGCTACATATCTTTCTCTTAGTTCAGAGAGGCCTTCTGCTGTAATGCATAGTGATCTGGCTCCTCAACCAGTAAGATCTAGAGTCAAATCTCATCTTTGCAGGAGTACCTGGGTTCAAATCTGGTCTCAGACACTTAATAATTACCTAGCTGTGTGGCCTTGGGCAAGCCACTTAAGCCCATTGCCTTGCAAAAACCTAAAAAAAAAACCTCACCTTTGATAATACTAGGTAACCCTGGACTGATCACTTAACATATCTCAGTGGCCTAACCCAGTGTTGTCAAATACATATATATATATATATATATATATATATATATATATATATAATGTACATTTTACATACATTAATTGATTAAAGTACATATATATATATTTCAAATAATGTAAACACACATATAGCAGACATAAATACATGAACATAGGCATACAAACTCTATATATTTGTGTATAGTATACATTCATATGTATATGCATATATCAACACATTAAAGTCAGATAGGCACTATATTTTAATCTTATTCTTATCCCACTTCTCCAGTTTTGCAGTGGTCACCCTCTTGACACCTCTGATATCAGTGACTCTCTAAGATTATATAACCTGTAGAGAAGTTTCCAACTGTGCATTGGTAGAGGGAGTGTCCTCCAGGATTTCTTATATTAATGAAATCACAGGCCCAGTCTAGTTTCTCCTGTAAAAAAAACTAATTAACAAAATTTAATTCCAAGTTCCTTTGTTTCCAAATTGCACTATAGAATCTCAGATATGGTCTCAATCATCTCAATACCTGAAATTATTTCAGTTGAACAGATATTATCAAAGTATCATCTCAAGGATGACCAATTCTATGCAATTCCAGTGTTCTGAACCAGTCCTGACAGAGGCTGAACCAATTTTCCAAGATTAGAACAAAATGAGACATTCGTGGATGACAAGATAATTAACAAAAGTGAGTTAAGTCAACAATAGTGTAAAGTATAGTCAGTCAAAACACAATATTTGTTCCTTCAAGTAGAGATGCCCTATGTATCAGAAGAGTGAATTCACTCACATGCAATAAAAAGAATCTCAAGTCTGAGAAGTCCTTACTATTTGTATACTAGGCTTTAACTCCTTGGGTGATAAAGAAGCTGAATCACAAGTTGAATTCATTCACTGGACCAGTGTTTCCATTCCACTTTTTAAAGTAAAACTAGCCTATTTGTCAAAGTCTTTCCTATCTTCTAAGACTATGCATTGTCAATTTCTATCTGAGCAAAGGTACCCCTTTGCCATCAGCCCCAACCAAATTAAGAATATATATTACTCCTACCACAGGTAAAGTGGATCAAAAAAAGGTGTTGAAAGCTGAAAAGTTGGAAGAGGCTAAAAGAGGCTAAAAATATAAACAGAAACAAAAATAGTACATTTTACTTTTTTATTGTTATGTGCATTACTATACCATCTATTTAAGATTTAATAATCAGCTAATTTTTTAATGTAGACCAAGATGAGATTTTCACACCAGATCTTTGGCAGTTTAGTGTTCTTTTGAAATTCATCAAGGAACTTCCACACCCCCTCCATTACTGATTATTATCCATTATAGAATCTGATTCATTCAGATTCAAAATTCAGTGGAGACTAGAAAGGTTACCCAGTTAAACCAGAGTTACCAAAAAATGATAAACTTCTTCCTTGGTAGGAAGGAATGCAACGTGTTCATGTAAGAGGTTCTCTTAGGACATGACACATTATTAAATTCAATAATCACCATTGCATCAGAGAAACTTAAGGATGCTGAAGAACATCAACTGCTTTACAGTGTAACCCACTGTCTCTCAAAGGCACTTAAGTTCAAAGTATTATAAATCTAAAGGAAGGACCTCAGAGGTCAGAAATTTTAAATTCCTTAACTATATTGATGGGAAAATTGAGATCCAAGGAGGTTTCGTGTCTTGCCTAAAATAGGACAAAATCCACATGTAGTGGGATTTGAACATTGTTCCTTTGATGCCATAATTGCTACTGTACCTCACATGTGATTGGTTTTCTTCACCTAATTTTATTTATCTCCCCAACACTTGGTAAAATTCTTGACACACATCAAATACTTAATAAATGTGTGTTAGTTTATATGAATCTTGTACTCATGTCACAGGGAATTCATAGGAAAAGAACAGTGGAAGTGTTCTTGTATATGCAAGAAAAAAGGAAAGTACAAAGGAAGAGGATGGTATCTTTATAGAGTCAAGATAATCTGACATAAAAACAGCAAGACTTGGGGAAAGAATAGTTTTCTAGACCACTTACCACAATCTATCTTCTTTTATTTCATACATTCTTGTGTATCTTATTCATGAATTGAGATTGGGTTTACTTTTCAACAACTGTTTAAAATAAAACAAACCCTTCATTTTTTCATAGCACTCAGCTCTCAGGAAGAAAGACAATAAATTATCTAAGTAACTATCAATATATAATATATAATAAAATGCTGTCAAACCAGGAAAATATCCATCAAATGTGAGCCACAAGAAAATATTTAGTCATGAGTTTCATAAATTATTTATATGGTAACTAATATTTCACCTTTATATTTATTTGAAGGTAAGTAAAACTTGAAATAATGGTTTTAGATAATATTATTCCTACATTGCAAAAAAAGTCAACTGAGTGATCTATCAATGCCAATAAATTATCAAGCATTTATTAAACTTCTACTATATTTCCAGACTATGTTCTAGGTGCTAATAATTCAATTACCGCAAAAACAAAATAGTCATGAAAGGATGAGCAATAATTAATGAATAGTATATGTGCTTCACTTAGTTTTCAGAGACAAAATTTAATGGGTAAGGAGACTTCCAGGTCACAGTCAGATACAGGTTTTTTTGGTGTGTGTTTTTTTATTTTCTAGTGTATATGTTTTCATCATTATAGGTCAGAAATAAATGTAGACTGGCAGAGTAAATTTTTTAAAGCAGGAACACTTTAGTTATTCTATCTAGAACAATTTGTCTAAAAGATATATCCCCCAAAGTTGAACTAAAGTAGATAGTGAATTTACAACTGAAAACTTTAAGATGCAAAAATTTCTATGAGAGGATATAGTTAAGGCAGACACTTATAGTTATGGTTTAGATGTGATATAGATAAAAGAATCCCTATTTAGAGAGAACCAAGAGGATATTGCATCTAATTTCTGATTTTTTTACATGAAAAAATTAAGACCCAGCTTTGAATACAAAAAGAGTTTAAAATTTTGTAGCAACGCTTTCATCAGGGCATCAGAACCTTATATGGTCTTCTCATTCTTGACTTTTCCCACTCAGTTTATTCTATATTCTATATTCTGCCAACAGACCCATTTTCTTCACATAATCTTTCAATATGTTACCTCTATGTGTAAGAATCTATACTAATTTCACATTGCTTAGAAGTCCTTGGCATTTGAAATCTTCCATAACCTGATCCAAATTTCCCTTTCACCTTTTTTCTATCTCTACTTTCTACATCAGTATATTCACCTTTCTCACTATCCTCAGCTGCTGGAGCTGATTCCACTTTACATTTGTGGCCCAGTGTGATTTCTGCCTCTTAAAACAAGATGCCCTACCAGAATAAGCTCGTTACTTCTAAACTCAACCATACTGCTTATTCAAGTTTTGATTCACATAAGTTAGTTTCCTCTTCTCTCCAACTGGCAGACTAGTGCCAAAGAAGGCCAAAACTGACCTCTCACTCCTACTTTGTATCAGGTATTCAACCTGTTTTCAACTCCATAAAATAATATCACCTATAGTTCAATTTCTTTTCCCTTCTTCTCCATCTTGTCTCCTTTTGTGTGCTCCTCAGCCTTTAAATTTAATATCCTTGAGGACAGATTGCCTTTCTTTTGTATTTATTGTATCCCTCATAGCATAATATAGCACTTTGAACCACAGTAGGGCCTCAATGTTTATTGGATTATATGGGACTGGTTCCTCTTCCTATCTGTTTATATTGCTATTATTACTCAACCAGGTCTATCTTCTCTAAGAAAGTAACCCTTTAAAAACACATTTCTATGTGGATCTCCCACTTTCTAAGCTACCTATATAACTTAAAAAAGTGCATTCTACAAATAAAGCACACATTTACATGGTGCATGTTATTTCAATTTTGTCTCATATGTGTCACTCTAGTCTCCACAATTGAATTAGAAAATTCATTCCTGGGTATGTTAATCATTACCCAAAAGGCAATTAGACTTTAGTTGTGTTATTGATGATCTGATAAACTCAAACAAACCTAAAGGAAAGTAATCCTATTAAGAATGTTCTTTAGAATTCCTATAAACATCTGCATGTAAAACCAATTTTAGAAAGTTGGATGAGGAAACATTATTATGCTGGAAGAAATGGGGAAATGCATGATTTCAAAATGACTTTAAAAGACTTTTAAGAACAGATAAATAATAACATGACAGAATCAGGATAAAAGTATAAAACAATATCAACATTTTAAAAGAGAGTATTTTGGAGAATTTTGAAAATTAATAAATAAAATAATCAGAACCAGAAGGTCAATGCTATAAAGACAGCTTTGAAAACTATAAGAATTATTTTCACTACAAAGATCATTCGGGACTCAAGAGGACCAAATGATGAAATGTGGTGAAATTGGTGTGCAGAATGAAAATTTTATATAACTGGTTTATTTTGTTTAACTATACATGTTTTTTTTTCCTTTTTCTTTTCTCAATCAGGTGGATGTAAGAGGAAGAAAAAGTAATTTCCTGTCCATTTGTTTTAAATAGCATGAAATCCTATGGTATTGCTTGTCCTATGATCTTGAAGAGGAGCATGACATCAAGAAGGTTATGCCATGACTTAAAAGTGAATTGAACTTAATTCAGAGAGAGCTATGCAAAGTCACCAACCTCACTCTCTCAAATAAGGTCAATGTATTATTAGCTCTTTAATTGTTTCATTTTTTTTAGAAGAAACATCTCATGAAGTGAGTGATTTGAAAAATGTGTGTAATATGAAAACAAAACTTAAAAATTTTTCTCTTTGTCTCTTTTCATGTGGAGAAAGAGAGAGACAAACAGAGAGACAGAGAAAGATAAATAAAGAAGCAAAGAGAGGCACAGACAGACAGAGAAAAAGGTAGAAAAAGGAGTTCTCAAGTTTTCTTCATACCACATATATAATCAGTTGTCAAGTCTCTTCTTGATTCTACTTTCACAATATCTACTATGGAGGAATCATTTGCTTAGAGTTGATATTTGAAAAATGGGAATGGATAAGATCTCAGAGGGAAATGCTATGGAGAAAGAAAAGTGGGTGAAGAGCAGAGACATGGGGAACACATACTCAAGATCAGTTGAAAATGTTGAAGGAGTGGTCCCTGAGACTACTTAAGCAGGTAAAAATAAAATTGGGAGGAAATGTCATGAAAGCAAAGTCTGCAAATTCAAAAGAAAGGCTCAACAACAGCATAGCATCAAATGGTGAGAATATTCAAGGATGAATCATAAAAAGACTGTTGTTGGTATTTGAGGTCATAAGAAATGTAAAAATAAAATTTTCGGTGAGTGACAGATATAGAAGCCTAAAACTTGAAGTGTTAAGAAGGAAATAGTGATGAGAAAGTAAATATTGAATAAAGTTTACTGTAATAATGGATATAATGATTGATTTGGAGTCCAAATTCTGCTTATGATATATATGTACTATGTGTCCCTGAGCAAGGGACCTGTTATCTATCAGCTTCAGTTTCCACATCTGTATAATGAGGATGATAAACACAACTACATCACACAGTTGTTGAGACAATAAAATTAGATTATATATACATACATATGTATGTAAATAAATCTGTGTGCCTATAAACATGACTTTGTGTGATTATACACATATATAGAATATATATGTATATATATATATATATATATTACATGTATACACAAATTTTTGAACTTTTAAAGCACTCTTTTAAGGTTAGCTGTTTTTTTCTTCATTTTTATTACCATGTTTCAGTGAATCAGGAAGAGCAATATCATGCAATAGACTAAAGAATCTGGAGAGGATCAACAGAAAGTTTTCTGTAATTAATTTTAGGGACAATAGAAAATATTCAGTTTTGACTTTGTAATGCTTTCCTTTTTAGTTAGGGAATATTTTTAAAAGTGTGAAAGAATAAAAGATATTAATGTCTGAAAGATGAAGAAAAAGAGAAAGAAAATGATCAATGAGAGGAAGATAGGAAGGAGTAATGAAAGATATTGTAATCAATTTAATAAGTAGAGTGATTAACTCTGATAAGGAGTATGGCTACTTTATCCTTTGAAACTAAAGCAAAGGAGACAAGATTGAATGAGAATAAAAGTTGAGCAATCTTCTTTTATATAGTAAAAATTTAGTTTAGTACACCATCCATCCAAAGGCCAAAAGGTTGAATAAAAACTCACATGAATTCTATTGTTCAGAGATCTTTAAGTTCTAAGCAAAAGTTTATGAATCACAGACCTCTAAATTCTTAGGTCACCAATCCTGTTTGTAAGGAATTTCAAAAGAAATTATATGCAGATCTCATACACAGAACCACTGTGTGAAAAGGGAAAAAAAAAAGGGGAAACCAAACAACCAGGAAGAAGGGAGTCAGGAATGGTGAAGGACTTTGAATTCATGCATTATGGGAATTGGTTGCATGTATTGGGAGTGTTTACCTTGGAGAAGAAGAGATTTAAGGAGGATAAAAGCTTAGTAATTACAGGTTGGCACATAGGGGTCACATGGTGCATGTTATTTCAATTCAATTCAATTCAATTCAATTCCATCTGGAATAAAAGGTTAGAAGCAGATTTACAATTGATCCAAGGGGGGAAAAAACAAACTTTTTACAAATTAGAATTATTGGGGTGGTTAAGTGGCACAGTACATACCAGCCCTGGAGTCAGGAGTACCTGAGTTCAAATCCGGCCTCAGATACTTAATAATTACCTAGCTGTGTGGCCTTGGGCAAGTCACTTAACTCCATTTTCCTTGCAAAAACCTAAAAAAAAAGAATTAGAATTATCAAAACTATGGAATGATCTAAGGAGTTAGTAGGCTCCCCTGGTTTTAGGTTTGTCTTCAAGTACAAGATAGAAGATCACTTGTTAAGAATGTTGTTAAGGTGAGCTTTGTTCAAATCCCTTTCTAATCAAAGACTCTGTGAAACAGAACCAATTTTCAGGTCCAGGAAACTATTTGAGTCCAGCAGGAGTGAAAAGTCCTCCATGATCATAAACTTATATATTTGTCTAGGTCACATTCAGTATCAAAGCTACTTGTAGTCATCAAGGTCATCATCATTATCCCTATCAGAAAAGCCTTTACTATTTTTAGACCTATATTATTATCTATAATGCTCTTTTAAAGAATTAGGGATGAAATATAGCCACAATATTATGTGTCAGTTCCAACTAAAGTATGGGCATACTAATTTTGTCTCAGGAGGCACAGCTAGCTAGAGCAATACTAAAGACCATTTCATTTTAAAGAGAAGAATTTGTTTCCAATCCAATTTAATGAGGACTCTCATTTTAGATCTTTCACTTTGTCCTGAATGGACTTGGTAAGTTTCAGTAAACAGTTTTTCTACAATAAAGTAGAATATGGCTGGTCAATTAATTAGTTGAACTGATTACATAAAACAAGATTGCAACATTGTAAATTTGAATATTATTTTTCATTTTTGACTTTACAACTTGCTACATTTTTCCCTTGATATTTAGAACATGAGACTGAGAATGTCAGAAAGGATGTTGCAATGGGAAAATGTACAGGGTTTAACATCATAAAGATTAAACTTGAACTTGTTAGTGGGAGTTATTATATGAATGACATTGAGAAAGTATCCTAACTTTAATGCACTCAATTTACTGGGTTAGACTAGAATAACCTTAAAATCTTAGGAATGAAGAGACTATTTTCTACAGTAGCTTGAATTGACCCTGTATAAAGTGGCAAAGTTCCTCTCATACATGGACTGGATGAATAAAAAATTCTGAATAGTCACATAAAATATCAGTAATAATTAGAGAAATAAAAAATAATATAACTCTGAAGTTATACTTCATATCCATTAGAGTTAAAAGGTGATAAAAAAGTAAAAGCATATGCAGAAGGGGATATGGGGAAATAAGAATAATAGTGCATTATGGGTCAATCTGTGATCCTATCTAGACATTTTGACAAGTAATTGTAACTTTGTATGAATAAAATACTCACCTGTGCATGTCATTTGACACAGAAACATCACTATATGGTTTATATCCCAAAGAGATCAAAGAAAGAAGAATGTATATATATATATATATATATATATATATATATATATATATATATATATATATATATATTATGGGAGTTTTTTAGGGAAGTAATAAATACCTGAAAAAAAATACCTAACAATTATAAATGACTTTAAAAATGTATTATGAATGTAATGGAATAACTTTCTGCCACAAGAAATGATTGAAGAGATGGTTTCAGAAATGCCTGGGTTGACTTATATCAGATGATGCTAGGAGAATAATTTATGGAATAACTTCATAAAGAAAAACAACTTTGACAAATTTTAAGAATTCAGAATTTGGTTAGTAGAGACCAATTCTAACATGAAGAACAAAGTGAAGAAATAGGCTGAGAAAATGAGCAAACAACATCAAAAAATGGATTTTACCATTAAAAAGCTACTATAGAACCTGGGGAAAATCAATATATAAACTAAAATGAAAACAACGATGTAAAAACAGCTATAAGCAAGGTCTCAAAAAATGTGAATGGAACCTTAGGGTAGCAAGAATTCTGGGAAGATTTAAAGAGATATGAATGGTAGAGGAAAAATTGGTTAATGAAATGACAATAATACAAAAGACATAAAAAATTACAACTTCATAAAAGGGATAAATATACCAAAGAAAATATAGCTGTAAAAACAGAATAGACTTAATAGTAAAAAAAAATGGCACAAAAATCCCACAAGGAGAAAAATCAGAACTGGTCAAATGAAAACAGATTTATAGGTAAGCATTCAATGAATAAAACAATTTCTTAAAAACTTAGAACTAGGGGAGGCTAGGTAGCACAGTGGATAGAGCATTGGCCCTGGACTCAGGAGTACATGAGTTCAAATCTGGCCTCAGAAATTTACTAATTACCTAGCTGTATGGCCTTGGGCAAGCCACTTAACCCCATTAGTTTGCAAAAAAGGGAAAAAAAATCTAAAAAAAATACAAACTTAGAACTAGACCAATGCAAGTTAAGACTCCATGAGATTTCAAAAAAGCAATAAAAAAATAAAAATAATAAAAAAAAAGAAAATGTGACATCTCACTGTAAAAGGAACTGAACAGGAAAAATATAATGAGAGATAATTTTAAGATTATTGAACTACCTGAAAGCCATGTACAGTAAAAAATGATCTTAGTTATTTCATTTTAAGAAATTATAAAGGATAATTGCCCTAATATTTTAGATTCAGAGGGTTAAATAGAAATTGAAGTAATTCTGACCAAAGAGCAATAAAACTGTTCATGCCTTTTGACCCAGCTATTTCAATTCTAGGCCTATACCCAAAGGAAATCATCAAAAATGGGAAAATTCCCACAAGTTCTGAAATATACATAGCAGCTCTTTTTTATAGTGGGAAACAATTGAAAATTGAGGGGATGATCATCAATTAGAAAATGGCTAAACAAGTCATTGTACATGAATATTATGGGAATATTGTTTTGCTATAAGAAACCATAAATGGTCAGACTGTAGAGAAGGATGGAAGGAATTACAGAATCTGATGCTGAGCAAAGGGAGCAGAACCAAGAGAACAGTGTATATATTTTAACAACAACATTATGAGATGACCAATCCTGATGAAAGCAGCTCCTCTCAGCAGTACTAGTTATGGACAATGCTATCCCCCATTCAGAGGAAGGAAAAACAAAACAAAGCAGAACAAAATACTTCAGAATCTGAGGAACATGACATTAACGTTTTTTAAAAAAATATTTCTTATGTATTTTTTTCCTTAATCCTAATTCCTCATACCAAAAATGGCTAACCTACAAGCATACTTAATACAAGTTTAACACAAGTAAGTTTAATATCATCCTGACTGTTTGCCACTGAGGGGAGGGGAGGTGGGATGGGAACAGAACGTGGAACGAAATTTTGTAGCTTAGAAATATGTATAGGCATATGGATGAATATTTTAAAAAATACTCATAACACATATTTAGAAAACATCAATAAAAAAGTAATTGAAAAGAAAGAAATTGAAAAATTCCACTGATCACACCTTAAAAAACATCCCAAAGAAAACAATTATGAACATTATAGTCAAATTTTAGAGCTTCCAGGTCAAGGAGAAAATATTATATGTATCTATGAAGAAACAATTCATATATCAAGGAGTCACAGTCAGAATATTAGAGATTTAATAACTTTCACATTAAAAAAGTAGAGTATTTGTATTATAATATTATGAAGGGCAAAGGAACTACAACAACCAAGAATATTCTACTCAGTAAAATTTAGTATAATTCTTCATGGGGGAAAAAATGGCTATTCAATGAAATAGAGGACTGGAACTGAATGGAAAATATAATAGTCAATATGAAGACTCAAAAGAAAAATGAAAAGGTAAACATAAAAGAGTAATCAAAATAACCTTAATGGAACTAAATTATTTAAAATCCCATGGAAAGATGATACATGTAATTCCTAAGAATTTTGCCATTATTCGGACAGTTAAGAGAAATCAGAATAGAAAGTAGATATGGTTATGAGTTTATTATATTGGGATGGTTTCCAAAAAAAGTAGGGGTGAGAAAGAAGGATACATTGGAAGAAGGGAAAAGGGGGAGGTGAAATGGGTCGCATTTTCTCACATAAAGGAGGTATGCAAGGAAGAGCTTTTATAGTAGAGGGAGAAGTAGAAGAGGGCAGTAATCAATGCTTAAATCTCACTCTCATCAGAATTATCTCAAAAAGGAAAGAATATACATATATGTGTATATATGTGCATATATATGTATATGCATATATATATATATACATATATATATACGCATTTGTGTGTGTGTGTGTGTGTGTGTGTGTGTGTGTGTGGTATGAAATCTAACTTATCCAATAGGGAAACTGGAGAGAAAAGGGATAAGAGATATGGAGTGTGTAGACTGGAAGAGGCAGTGATCAAAAGCAAATCATTCTTTTAGAAAAGGGGCAGGAGGGGCAGCTAGGTGGTACAGTGGATAAAAGCACTGGCCCTGGAGTCAGGAGTACCTGTGTTCAAATCCAGTCTCAGACACTTAATAATTATCTAGCCATGTGGCCTTGAGCAAGACACTTAATCCCATTTGACTTTCAAAAACCTACCAAAAAAAAGGGACACCATAAGAAGAGAGAGAGAAAGACAGACAGAAAGATGGCATAGATGAAAATGTACAGTTAGTGATTATAAATGTGTTTGTGAATAGGGTAAGTTAACTCATAGAACAGCAGATGGAATGGATTAGAAACTAGAATCCTACAATATGTCATGTATAGGAGATATACTTGGGACAGAAACAGACATGCATTAATGAAATAAAGGAGTTTATTATTTATTAATATATTTTGTATGATTTCACATGGATACTTAATATGTTTGATTTCTTAGTGAGTTGGGAAAGAGTGAAAAGGAGAGAGAATCTGAAACTCAAAATCTAAAAAGAAAAAATATTAACTAATTTTAAAAGTATTCTGATTACAGAATAATAATGAAGAAGAATGCTACCCACATCTAAGACAGATTATGGATTTAACATTTTACATAGGCAATAGGAGAATTCCTTCCCTTTTTTTTTGGAGTGTACATAGAGAAGAAAGTTGGAAGAAAAAAATGCTTGCTAGTGGAAAATAAAGTAAAGGAACAAAGGCATGTTCTTAGACCAGTCTTAGACAAGTTTATTGTTCTGAAGTTGCTTTAAGCAAAGCACCCAGGAAATTCTTGTCATCATTTCTCATTCAGAAACTGGCTACCTTCCTGGATTTTATCATCTCCAGAAACTCATCAATCTGCAAAATTAAATCAGCTCTAAAATTGTCACCTCCTCAGATCCCTTCCTACCTAGGCTAAGGACTTCATCATTTACTCTAGCCCAGTAAATACCATTGTACCTCATGCCAGTTTTTTTATATGTAATCTTGTTCATTAGATGATAAATCCATTAAAGGCATAATCTTTTGCATTTCTTTATATCTTCTGTGCTTAGTACAAAGCACAGTACTTAGTAGATACTTAAAAATGATTTTTGTCTCTGACTTCGCTGTATGTCTGACAATATACAAGATTTTTAAAGCACGTACTTGTAATTACAGTGCATTATATATAGAATAACCAATCCCAACTACAATCAGGCTATAAATATGTTCTTAGCTGACAATTTATTAATACTGTCCCTCAGGTCTAGCCTATTCTCATCCAAGGCCAACCTCTGCCTGACTTTCTGGGGAACATGGTTAATCACATCCAGTTCTAACATATCCCTTTGCTCACCCAAACCATAACTCTAACACATGATCATTGAGGAAACAAGGTACCTGCAACTGGTTCTACCAGTCTTATCTTTGAATCAGATGTTTATTTAACTAGGGAAACAATCAATCAACAGAAATTTATTAAGCACCTACTATATATTTTTCTCTGCTAAGTGGGTTGGGTAGAGTAAACAGTTTACATTCTGTTTATTGGACACATTTTTACAAAAAAGTACAAACAAGACACATATAAAATATAAAGTCAATGACTTGGAAGAGCATCATTAAGAAATAAAAAAAAAAATCAAAAGAAACTACTTGAAGATGAAACCTGAACAAAATTTTGTAGTGTGATGGAAGTTCTAAAAGGTGACAGTGAGAAAGGGAAAACATTCCAAGCATAAAGCAAAGAAAGCCTATGCAAAAGTGCAGAGAATGTTGTCCCTATCTGTGACCCTTGATGTCACATTTGGGGATAAACAAATAGGACAATTTGACAGAGTTTAAAGTGTGTGAGGGGATGTAATATGTAATGAGAATGAACACAAGTCAAGTTAGGATGAAATTTAAAATCCCATCAAGAGTTTGTATTCTATCATAAAAGTGATGGGGAGCCATTGAAGCTTTTAGGATAAATGAATAAGAGTCAGTGTGGCAAGAGAACTCTGAGCACAGAGAAATGTTTTGACCTTTTTTTATTGGAAATGAAGCTTTAATTTTCCTGTACTGTCAAATTGGCTTTTAGAAACCCCCTCTAGGTATTCCTACGTCTGGATTTGGCCATGTATCTGACCTTGGTCACACCCTTAAGGCAGGAGTATGTGTGACTCCAAGCATGTTCAATAGGCAACACACAGTCACTCATGCATAGTACTAAGGAATGCTGCTTTGTGAACTTGACTAAGTCCTGTCCTTGGAGTATGCACCTACAGCAAGTTTTAACCATTTTTTAAATGCTTGCCCTGTGTAGCCCACCAGGAAATATATTCGAGCAAGGTTCAGGCCAGACCACTCTAGTTTCTTCTCCCTTTCCTTTCTCTAAGCCAGATCCACTTGTTCCATATCCGTACTGCTGGACCAATGTGGTCCCAACTCCATAAGCTGGATCTATGTTGATCTAGGCCTAGTCACTGCCTCTTGGCTATTTCCTTTCTCTTTTCCACTTTTAATTTGACTACCTTTTTAGCTATTCTCTCATAAGCACCTCTTTTAACTTGACTATCCTCTCTGCTTTTCTATCTCAACCATGTCTTTTTGCTTAACTTTATTACCTTCTTAGAGACTACTATCTAATTAGAAACTTCTAAATCGTTTAAGACACTCACTATCTAGTTGTTTCTCCAAAGGACCTAATGTGAACTTTCTGTGGTAACTTTTTCTGTGGTAACTATTTGTGCAAATTGTGAATTAAAGTCTAACTTGGTCTTACCTCCCTGAGTCAGAGATTGGTGAGTTCTTCACTCAACCATCCACAGCTGATTTCCCCTAGCCCAGGTGCTCTGGCAACATTTTTGACATCCCTGGGTGGACACAACTGTCCCACTTTCTCCAATAACATCAGAACCATGCTCTTGGAATATCACTGTTAGATCTGTGGAAAAAAATTGGAAAGGGGAAAAACAATATTCAAAGAGACATAAATATGTATTTGAAATTCATTGGACATAAAAATTAATTAAAAGTCTTTTGAACTGCATCAATAAAATAAATTAGTTCAAGGAAGAGACAAAACTCCTCTCTCCAAAGATCAGGATTTTAATAATCATGCTTTTGCTATCTGTTTTTGTGTACTGCAGTCCTTGGACCTTAGACCCTGCCTATTTATAGCTATGGTATAGGTGGGGAACCTTTTGCCTGACAAGGGCCATTTGGATATTTATAACATCACTTGAGGGTTTTGATATTTGATCAAACATATAATTAATTCATCCCTGAAAATTTCCTAGATTTATTGAATTTAGAGTCCCACCTGCAGTTGCCTTGACAATACTAAACCAATATAGCCTGTAGGCCAGAGGAGGTACCCAGCCCCTGATATAAACACTTAGTCCTCTCTGTCTTAGTTCCCTAGCACTTGATGCTAGGCACATCTCTACCTACAATACCTTCTTTCTGAGTTGGATTCCCTCTTTTGCCTCTTCCAACTTCCATTGCCACCTATGCCTGTCTAATGGTCAGTTCAGTTTTTATCTCTTTACCCACAGTGGCAACTCTGAGATTCTACATTCTCTTGGAAATACCCAATAACAATAAGATGATTATGTGAGAGAGAGAATAGTCATGAGAGTCCTGCCCTAAAATTCCTGCCCTGAAAAAAATATACTCATTAGGGACAGATTGTATAAAGAGAAACTCTTCATCCTTCTTTCTTGTTTCTGCAATGTCCATCATAACAGGGAGTTACTCAGAATACTGTATCAAACAAGGGATCATGTCAGGAGCAAAAATCATCCCCTGGAGCAGATGAATTTTATAGCCTCAGGCTGACAAATGCTAAGAATAAAAAGAGAATTATTTTCTGTGCTCAGAGGTTCTATTCTTATATATGATTCTCAGGTGTAGCATAAGGATAAAGGTATACACTGCCACCAGGACTTAAACTTTTAAGCAATATTTTTTTTTAGTAAGAATTTGAAATTCTTGGCAGGAATGTTGGAAATCCAGCTGTGATCATTTACCAGTTATTCTCTTATATTTCCATTTATAATAAGTTATGACATATCTATCTGTATAATATTTCTTGTGTATGTCCTTTGTTACCTCTGTCCAATGTCACCACCATTCTCTAGGTAATTATTAACACTGTCAGCTATTTTCTTTTAAAGAGTCTTTCTGCCTCCACTCCTTCCCTGATCATATTCATCTTCACAATACTGGTCTATTAGTATAGATAAGGTCATGTCATTACAATGCTTATCAATCATTAATGGCTCCTTTTTGCTTACTGAATAAAGTTTAAAGTCATTTCAAACTACAACCTCCCATGTAAAACACTGTATTAGGAGATACAGTTTTAAAAACAGAATCAAATCAAAGAGCTTATATTCTAACAGGAGAATAGGATTTATCTTCCTGCAGTGGGTAGAAATTAAAAAGAAACACATTTAAGTTTCATATAAAGGAACAACTTTGAAGCAATTAGAGCTATCCAAAATGGAATGGGCTGCCTGAGGAGAAAGAATATCTACCTCAGGACTTGTCTTCTGCAATCGTGGGTGAGTCCAAGACTCTACCAGGAGCATAAGACCAGGGAGAGGCTGGGACCCTGATTAGCTGGAGATTGGCCTGACTAGTGGTGGGACTGGAACCTGGGATCCTAAGGGCCCAAGAACTGGACCAGCTTGATCATCAGCTGGGTTAGACCCTGATCAACTGTGGGGACTTGGGTCAACTGGGGAGCAAAGGCAGTGATATTGTTGCTGACCCTCGGGAGTTTCCTGGCAGGGCTGGAAGGAGAGTTCTGGTGTGGGAGAGCTGCAGACAGCATCCCTGGGCAAATCTAGCTGGAGGAATTCAAAATCTATGCCTCCATTTCAGCTGAAGTCTCTTCCCAGAACAAAGAAAATTATAGACTACCTCTGCCCCAGGCTAAGGACCAGCAGCAAAACCACCTCAGTTAACAATAGGGAGAGTGATCGCCTCACCCCAGAGTATAGCCCACTACTAATCAAAGATGAAAGTATTTAAAGAAGACCTCAATCAAGGTCACAGACATTCCAGAGAAAGAAACCAGCACCCCCTACTGGCCAACTGGAGATATTACACTTAATGAGTAAAAGTCTCTAGGGATCCCAACATCAAAAGTCTGTGAACTAGCCCCTCCATAACTCAAGGTCTTAGTAAAATAAAGGTCAGTGGAAAGGAGGGTCTATAGAAAAATTCTTGGAAGGAAAAGACCCTAACTCAGAGAGACCCTAATACCTCTGAGAATATGATCTGGTCTCCAGCACAGAAAGACTTCTTTGAAGAAATAAGGAAGGAGTTTAAAAATCAATTAGAAAGTTTGGGAAAAGAAACCCAAGAGAAGATTAACAAGAAAATCTTGCAACAAGAAAACAAATCATTGGAAAATACAATTGGACAAATACAAAATGAGAATAATTCTGTCAGATCCTCAGTTGAGCAAATGAAAAAGAAAATAATTCTCTCAAAACCTCAATTGATCAAATGGAAATCTCTTTCAAAAATAGAATTGATTAATTGGAAAAGGAGTTGCAAAAGGTAAGCGGAGAAAACTCTAAAAACTGATAAAAAATGGAGTCTGCTGAAACTATTGACTTCATGAGACAGCAAGAGCCTGTTAAACAAAACCAAAAAATAAGGGGTGGCTAGGTTGCACAGTGGATAAAGCACCAGCCCTGGAGTCAGGAGTACCTGGGTTCAAATCTGGTCTCAGACAATTAATAATTACACCTCAGGCAAGCCACTTAACCCCGTTTGCCTTGCAAAAAGAAAAAAACCTAAAAAAAAAAAATACCAAAAAATAGAAAAGATAGAAGAAAATGCAAAATATCTCATCAACAGAACCACTGACAACCTGTGAATTATAGATCTTCCTGGAAAACATTGAAGAGATAAAAAGGCTAGACAATATTACAGGATTTAGTAATGGAAAATTAACCTGATATCATGGAACCAGAGGGCAAAATAGTTATTGAAATAATATATCATTCCCCTCTGGAAAGAGATCCTAAAATGAAAACACCAAGGAATATTGTGGGCAAATTATAGAACTATCAGATAAAAGAGAAAATCCTGCAAGCAATCAGAACAAAACAATTTAGAAACCAAGAAGCCACAAGAAGAATTATGCAGAACCTGCTGCATCAACATTAAGGGATCAAAAGGCCTAGAATGAGATATTCTGAAAAGCAAGGGTGCTTTGAATGCAGCCAAGAATCCACAATCCAGAAAAGCTTAGCCTTCTCTTTCAGGGGAAAAGATGGATATTTAATGAAATGGAAGACTTCCAAAAGTTCCTGATGAAAAAAAAACATAGCTAAATAGAAAATTCAGACATCAAACGGAAGGTTCAAGAGACACATGAAAATGCAAAAAATAGGGGGGGGAGAGAAAAAAACTGCGATCCAATAAGATGAAACTGGCTATATCCCACGGTAAACAAGTCTCATAACTCTTAAGAATTGTAACTCTATCAGAGAGAATAAAATTAGCCAGAAATGGCAGACATTCATGACTTATACATGAGATTGCTTCCCAGTACAATGAAAGTGGCTATATCCCTACTTGGGAGAAAGACTCTAATAAACTCTCAAGAATTGTAACTCTATTAGAGAGAATATATTTAGCAGAAGTGATGAATATTCAGGATTTTCTATAACTCAGAATGCTTTAAAAACACTTCCTCCTTAAAAATGGGGAGAGGTAGGAGACAGGAGGAGGGAGGGGATTGAATGGGGGTAAGTCTCATTACATGAAGAGGTACAAATGACCTATGGTAATAGAGGGGAAGAAGGGAAAAGATGAGAAACACCTGAATCTTCTTCCCATCAGAATTGGCTTAAAGTTAACTTACACACACACTCAGGTAACTTACAAAAATCTTACCATTCAAGTATTAAAAGGGGAAAACAGGAGGGGGGGATAGAGACAGGGAGGGGGAGGAAAAAGGGGAACTAAAAGAAGGAAGATAAGGAATTAGGGACAAAAGGGAAAGGGGAAAGAAAGGGGAGGGGGTAGATATAGGAGGGAAAACAGACTGAAGGGGGTGGTATTCGGAAACAAAATACTGGGGAATATGGATAAAGGGGAAAAGGGGGAAAATACAAACAGAGGGAAGATAGCATTGAGGGAAAAGAAGAGTTAATAATTATAACTTTGAATGTGAATGAGATGAACTTTCCCTTAAAATGCAAGCAAATAGATTAAAAATCATAATCCTACAATATGCTGCTTACAAGAAACTCATTTGAAGCAGAGAGAGATACATATAGAGTAAAGGTAAAAGTTTGGAACAAAATGTATTTTGCTTCAACTAAAGTGCAAAAAGCAGGGATAGCAATCTTTATCTCAGACAAGGCAGGTGCAAAAATTGATAGCCTTAAAAGAGATAAGGAAGGAAACTTTATCCTCCTAAAAGTTACCATAGACAATAAAGTGATTTCAATACTGAATATGTATGCAGGCAATGGGATAGCATCTGAACTCTTAGAGGAGGAAAAGAAAGAACTACAGAAAGACATAGACAGCAAAACTCTACTAGTGGGAGACATCAACCTCCCTCTCTCAGATTTAGATAAATTGAATCATAATATAAAGAAGAAAGAAGTTAAGGATGTAAATTGATTGTTGGAAAACCTAGATATGATAAACTTATGGAGGCAATTGAATGGGGATAGAAAGGAATAAACCTTTTTCTTTGCAGTACATTGCATTTATGCAAAAATTGACCACGTACAAGGGCAAAAAACCCCTAATAATAAATTGCAGAAAAGCAAAAATAGTGAATACATCTTTCTCAGGTCACAGTGTAATAAAAATCATATACATTATTGGACCAGGGAGATATAGATCCAGAACTAATTGGAAACTGAATAAACTCATTTTAAAGAGTGAGTGGATGAAACAAAAAATTATAGAAAGTATTGACTATTTTATACTAGATAATGAAAATAATGAAGCAACATACCAAAACCTATGGGATTTACTCAAAGGGCTGTCAGGGGATACATTATATCTTTAAATGCTTACATGAATAAATTCGAGAAAGAGGAAATCAGTGAACTGATCTCCAACTTAAAAAATAGAGAAAGAACAAAATAAAAATCGCCAATTAATTACCAAATTAGAAATTCTAAAAATTAAAGGAGAAATTAATATAATTGAAAGCAAAAAACTATTGAATTAATAAATAAAACCAAGAGTTGATTTTATGAAAAAAAACAATAAAATTGATGAACCTCTGGTCAATTTGATTATAAAAAGCAAAGAAGAAAACCAAATTGCTAGTATCATTAATTAAAAAGGTGAACTCACCTCCAATGAGGAGGAAATTAAAGTAATAATTCAGAGGTGTTTTGCCCAACTCTATGCCAATAAATCTGACAATCTAAGTGAAATTTTACAAAAATATATACTGCCCAAGTTAAATGAAGAGGTGATTAAATACATAAACAACCCAATCTCAGAAACAGAAATTCAAAAAGCCATCATTGAACTCCCTAAGAAAAAACCCCAGGGCCTGATGGATTCACAATTGAATTTTACCAAACATTTAAGGAACAATTGGTTCCAATTCTATATAAACCCTTTAGAAATAATAGGGGAAGACAGAACTCTACCTAACTCTCTCTATGACACCAATATGGTGCTGATACCTAAACCAGGAAGTGTTAAAACAGAGAAAGAAAATTATAGACCTATCTCCCTGATTAATATAGATGCAAAAATCTTAAATAAAAACTTAGCAAAATGATTACAAATTATCACTAGGATAACACATTTTGACCAAGTAGGATTCATCCCAGGAATGCAGGGTTGGTTCAATATTACGAAAACTGTTAGTATAGTTAATTATATCAACAATAAAACCTATCAGAAATTATATGATTATATCAATAGATACTGAAAAAGGTTTTGACAAAATACAGCACCCATTCCTACTAAGAATACTAGAGACTGTAGGAATAAATGGATTGTTCCTTAGAATCATAAGCACTATCTATCTGAAACCATCAACAAGCATTATCTTCAATGGTGAGAGTCAAGTAGCAATCCCAATAAGATCAGGGGTGACACAAGGATGCCCATTATCATCACTACTAATCAATATCATATTAGAAATGTTCACCTCAGCAATAAGAGAAGAAAAAGAAATTAAAGGAATTAGAACTGGGAAGGAAGAGACAAATCTCTCATTCTTTGCAGATGACATGATGGCATACCTAGAGAATTCCAAGAAATCATCCAAAAAACTACTGGAAACATTTAGCAATTTTAACAGAGTTGCAGGATATAAAATAAACCCTCACTAATCCTCAACATTTCCATATATGACTAGCAAGATACAGCAGGAAGAACTAGAAAGAGAAATCCCATTCAAAGTAACCTCATACAATATAAAATACCTTGGAGTCTATTTGCCAAGGCAGACTCAGAAGCTTTTTTTCAAAACTATTACAAAACACTTCTCACACAAATAAAATCAAATTTAAATAATGGGAAAACATCAACTGTTCATGGATTGGTTGGACTAATATAAAAAAAAATGACAATTCTACCAATACTAAACTACATGTTTAGTTCCCTTCCAATCAAAATTCCAAAAAAAGTACTTTAATGAGTTAGAAAACATTGTATGTAAATTCATATGGAGAAATTAAAAGTCAAGAATTTCCAGGGATTCAATAAAAAAAAGTGCAAAATAAGTTGTCTTTGCCTTATCTAAAATTACATTATAAAGTGTTAGTCATCATAACTGTCTGGTATTGGCTAAGAAATAGAGTGGTGGACTCTTGGGATAAAACCCTTCTCTACAATAAAAACTGCCGGAAAAATTGGAAGTTTGTATGGAAGAAACCTAGATTAAACCAACGCCTCATACCCTATACCAAGAAAAGATCAAAATGGATACAGGATTTAGATATATAAAACAATATTATTAAGCAAAATAGAAGATTAAGGAGTAGTTTACCTGTCAGATCTATGGAAAGGGAAGCAGTTTATGACTAAAGAAAACATGGAGAGCATCACTAAAAACAAAGTAGATGATTTTGATTACATTAAATTAAAATGCTTTTGCACAGATAAAACCACTGTAAATAAGATCAAAAGAAATGTAAACTGGGAAACAATCTTTTCAACTACTGCTTCTGACAAAGGACTCATTTCTAAACTATAGAGAGAATTAAGTTAAATTAAAAAAACAAAAACAAGCCATTCCCCAATTGACAAATGGTCAAAGGATATGCAAAGGCAATTTACAGATGAGGAGATCAGAGCAATCCATAATGATATGAAAAATTGCTCTAAATCATTACTTATTTGAAAAATGCAAATTAAAGCTTCTCTGAGGTACCACCTCACACCTCTCAGACTGGCCAATTTGATCAGAAAGGACATTGATCATTGTTGAAAGCGTTTTGGGAAATCTGGGGCATGGTATAGTAGAAGAATAAAGGCAGTTGTTTTTGGATCTCTTGCCAGTCATCATGGTGTGGAGGGGGGATAAAGTGTTAATTGATTTTTATATCAGAGATTTCTTCTAATTCTGCTCCCTGAATCATGATGCAGTTGAGTTTGCCTTCCTTTCTCCTCTACCATAAAGTTGTAGGGAACAGAGAGATAGAGCTTTGGTAGTGCTAAAAATTATTCCATTTTGCCTCTTCTCTTATAGTTACTTTTCATTTACCTTGATCATAAATAGTTGATCTGTAAATAAATAGTTATCTCATATAAACTTATATTTTCACACATTGTCTTCCTATTGAAAAGTCCTTAAGAGCAAAACTGTTTTATTTGTTCCTGTCTTTGCTTCTTTTCTTTTGAATTTTTACTCTATATCCAATCACTTAAAATTAAGTAATGAAGTTCAGATCTGAACCTTTCCTCTTCTAACATTTGAAAGTTTGTAAGTGGCAAAGTTTGTGAAATGATCTCAGGGGTGAGCTAAGTTTATGTAAATCTGATTTTGATTGAAGGCTGCATTGAATTTATGTTAATTGAGACTTTAAGGTTTAGTAAATATAAACCTACTGCCCTCAAGAGATTTTGAAAAGATGGTTGGAAGGCCTTTAATAGGGTAAGGTCACCACCTTGTGTTTAAACCTTAGGCAAGTTACTTAACCCCATGGCCTTAAATAAATAAATCAATCTATCTGAGAGCTAAATGAGTGTAATTTAAGTACCTTTGAAAGTTCTGTAACAAGTCTTGAAAATTTATATGTGCTATTAAGAAGCAAAATATAATTGGGATAATATAATTGTATGTCAAGTATTTTGAGAATGTTGAATCATATATATATATATATATATATATATATACTGATTTCTTTTGAGAAAGAGAAATATTGTACTAAATTTTGTAATCTGATTTGTTTTGATATTAAATCAATATTGATAATATATTGTCAACAATCTCACAAGGCCTTTTGTTGTTAAAGGAAGAAAGTTTTATATGACTAAAAGTAAAATCAACTTAACATCTATTATTTAAAAATAAGAAAATGGTAGTTAAAGAGAGAAAGAGACAAAAGAGCAGGCAGGTAGAGCTGACTGGGCCAGGAAGTAAGAGAAGACTGGCCTCAAGCAGAAGTCCCACCCACATTTTTTATGATCCTGCCCCTTATCCAGAGGGCAAAAGGTGAATTCCCTCTACAACCACCACCCCAACCCCCCCCCCCCACCTGGAATTAGGTGGAGGGAGAAGCCTAAGGGGATCAGGATACAAATTTTACATTACACCATGAAACAAGGGTAGTTGCTTTACATCTCAAGAGTAGGAAACCTCCACCCAAATTAATAAGATTCAACAATCTTTAAGATTATAAATTTATAAATTTTGGTTCTGTTAATAATAATTAATTATAAATAATATAAATAATTAATAATAATATAAATAATTATAATGATTAATATAAATAATTAATAATAATAATTATTATTATCTACATCTTTTCCCTGCATCACTACAAGCTTTTGCTATTTCTCTTACTATTTTCCTCTCTTGATTATCTCCAGTTTTTTGAATATATGCCTTGTTTGCATGTAACTTTATGTATTGCCTCTCCCCATATCAGGAGTAGGGAACTTTTCTCTGTAAAGGTCCACATGGAAATTTAAATCATTATTCTTGGGCTATATTTAATCAAACATTTAATTCATTATTCCCTAAAAAAAATCCTAGATTTCTTGAATTTTGAATATTGCCTGTCATTTCCTTGGCAATGTCAGACCAATATGGCCCTCAGGTTGGAGGTTCTTTGCCCTTGCATTAGATTATTGAGATCTTGAGAGTAAGTATAAAATAATTATACTTAAAGTCCTTGTATTCCCAGTAATTAGTACAATATTTGGCTCTTGATAGATATTTAATAAAAGCCTGGCAACTTGATCATCCCCTTCTCTCAAAGATTTTACATACATGAACATAGCATGTAAATAAGATAAATACGAGATCTTTTGAAAGAAGTAGAACACTAAAAAATAGGCAATCCAGGAATACATCCTATAGAAGGTGGCATGTTCACCTGAGTAAAGCAAAACTGCATTTTACCTCTCCTGTATAATGTCTAACACAGGAAGGATATGTATAAGTCTTTGTGTTCCTGTGATGCTACATATAACATTATTCATTTTCTTGAAGCAATTTTGCTTTGCATAAGCACATCCCTGTTTATATGAAAATAGTCATCTAGTTTGTAACTGGGGATGCTCTTTGAAGGGTTCATTTGCCCACCTAGCCCTTGTTTCCTTGTTTCTCACTGTAAGGGGTCAACCCCCAAGAAGCACCACAATGCTGCAATTTCCCTACATCCTTGTCTCTGCTTTATTACTTGAGGTTATTCTTCAACCAGGAGCTCTCTGGCACACAATGCACAGTTAAGCTTCTGTCAGGTTGCATTGCCTAAGTGCTTCTCAAGGGACTTGCCTAATTCCTGTTGACATGACTGGGAGTTATTTACAAGTATGGTAAAAAAAAAAAAATTCCCTAAAGGCATTACAAATGACATATTCTTTTCAAATTCTACTTTTTTCTTCAGGCAAGTGATCTTGTCAAACCTACCATTTTAATCATGCTTGCTCTCTATTTAAGTGTTTCAGAATCCATAGCATTAGAGTTTGAAAATATCTCTAATGCTGAATGTCTTTTTCCTTCAAAACATGATGATCCTTAGGGTCTCTATTTCTGAGAGCAGTCAGTACCCAACTCATAAAATAATTTTTTTTGTTGTTTATCAAACTGTGTTTGAAAATTCATGACTCGGAACTAAAAATGCATGGTAAAAGTTACTGTAATGACTGATGTCCACAAAAGCTATTTTTTTTTTACTTTTTTTGAGGTTTTTGCGAGGCAAATGGGGTTAAAGTGGCTTGCCCAAGGCCACACAGCTAGGCAATTATTAAGTGTCTGAGACCAGATTTGAACCCAGGTACTCCTGACTCCAAGGCCAGTGCGTTATCCACTATGCCACCTAGCCACCCCCAAAAGCCATTTTAAATCATGATGTAGCAGAAATTATATATAGAGAGAAACTTGGCTGGAGTAGAGCACTGGCCTAGCAACCTGAAAAACCTAGCTTCATATCTTGCCTCAGATTAAAATCAGCTGTGTGATTTTAGGCAAGTATTTTAACCTATAAGAACCTCAATTCCCCAATCTATAAAAAGAGGGTAATAATAATGACCAATGGAGCAAGGAACTGACCCAAACTGCCAGTCTCCATTCCCAGGCCAAGGAATCATCTTGGCCTGACTAGACAATGTCATTCCCAGTCTCTCATTATTTGATAATTCTTCCAAACTCTCCCCTCCCAAAATTCCCAAGCTGCCTTTGAGAACCTTTGCTTGTTAAACAAAACAATTTTTCTGGTGAAACTAGGAGAAACCCCAACCTGTCCCATCCACAGCCTCCTCATTCCCTCTGATTTAGGACAATCAACAATTGTATCCTAAATAAACTGCATTCCCAACCCGCTTCTGGGGCACCCAGGTATCTGGTATAGTACCCTGAATTGCAAATTGCAGCTCACTTGCCCTTATCAGAGACCTCCATTTTGTTGCATTGACAGATTTCTTTTAAATTCATGTTGATGACAATAACTCCAATTTTTCTGAGGTTTTGAGAGTAAAGTACTTTGCCAACTTTAAAATTCTCTATATTTACTACCTATTGTTGCTATTAGAATTTAATAAACACTTAGTAAATAAACACCTATTGTATACCAGAAACAGTACTAAGTGCTGGGGGTGCAAATATGAAAAAGAAAAACAGTCTTTACCCTCAAGGAGCTTACAATCTAATCAGAAATGGGAAAAAATGTGCATTGGATTAGAAAGTACCCTTCACAAAGGCAGAATGATAGTGTAGTCAAATCAAGTGCAGCTAGTAGAAAACCAAGAGTTAACTGGAGCTCTCATTTAATGGAGATTGTAGGAGTTTATTACTAACAGAGGGTAATGATTTAGTCTGAGTTCCAAAACTGATATAATCTGGGTGATGATGAATTTCCTGGTAATAAACTTTTCTTGGAGGATGGATTTTCCTAAATCATTTAATGAATGCTTTAATAATTATTTGAGATTCACTACACATATCTCATGGCTCCTTCAAGATCCTTGCCTCCGCCAAGTTATGATCCTATGCTAAATCTTTTTTCATGAAGAATATAAGAAGAAAATATGAGACAATGAAAAATATATCCTCACTGTAGGATAAGGTACTGACAATGAGGAAAAAATCTACTTGAGTAACATAACAAAAAGCCAATGCCTAATGTTTTTGTCAGTAAGCCTTGCATCTAATTACATTAGACATATTCAGGAATTTTGTGTAATAATTTTTAAAAAGTACTAACTAGCAATTTAAAGACATACCTTTTAACCTATACCCTATGTTCCATTATACACAATTATTCTGCTTACTTATTATATCCTTTGAATTATGATGACTAATCATATGCATTACATAATTAAACTGTGAAAAACAATTAATCAACACTATAATATTGGTTAATTATCCTACATATTTCATTTCAGATAGAAGGCAGAGAACACTTTAACTCATTAACTCCTTATATCATTTTGACAGTAATTAGCCTAGGTTTTTATTATATGTAGAGAAATTAAGAACAAAATTAGATGACCTGCTTAAGGTGACCATTTAAAAAAAAACACAGTGGAACACAGAACATCCACACATAACAAAAATCTTTTAAACTCATGTAATGTTTTTCTGCTTCTCTGATCAATGTTTCTTCCAGCTGAGCATATAATGTACTATCTGATCATAACAGACCCTATAATTCACATAAGTAAAAATAGAAAACAAGACTTCTAAAACAGAAATTTTGGATTTATAGTTATATAACAAAAACAAAGATCAAAGAGGAGCATAATTTGCCTACATTTATAACTGAAAATTCCACAAAACAGCATCAGATGTAATACTGATCAAGAAATCCAGAGAGAACTATGAATAAGTGCTGATCTAGCCTAAGGGAGTCAAAAATATAGCTAACAGGCAAAAGCATTCTATGAATCCCACTAGGAAATCTGATAGGAGCATAAGTAAACAGGCTGCCCTATTGGATTGTGATTTCCTTGAGGGCAGTATCTGTCCTTTTTTTTCTTTTCTATTCTCAGAACCTAATACTGTGCCTAGCACCTAGTAGATATTTAATTAATGCTTATTGACAATAGACTGATCAGATAGGTAAATTAATTTGTTCATTTGGAATAAACTGTAATTGAGTTCTTATACCCTCATAGAGGGAGTTCCCTTCAGAAATGTGATAATTTCAAAGGTCACAGAGGAAAATAAATAAGAAAAACTATGAAATTTTATTCCATTTTGATGGTATTAAGAGACAAAATAAAAGGGAAAGGAAGATATGAAAGGAGGGGAAAATTTTACCATTTCTCATAATTGGCTTAGGTGAGAAGAGAATACAAGTCTCTTGTTAAGGGAAGGGAGAAACAATTATCAGATGGACATCACTAGTTGAATGAGACAAAGGTGGAATAAATACACCTTTAATTACTATTTATGATACACTGTGAACAGTGAATTTTGCATACATATTTGCATATATATATATATATATATATATATATATATATATATACATGATCATTTACTTAAATTATTTGTCTGTGTATTTAAGAGCAGAATTGAGTGAAAGTCACCTGCCAAAAAGTTCTAATGCTTCCTGATAATCTGGTCAATTTAGCAATTGAAAAAGGGTGCTTAAGAGAAAACTCCCTCAATTATAAATAGAATAAAAGCTTCCCTTCTTAATTCATTTAAGAGCCCATATAGCCATATCCATTGTTTTAAAGTTCTTCTAGAAGAAGTTATTCCTTCTACTGGAATGTCTGGTGTCAGCATTCCATTTTGGGTTGCTGGTGAACCATTCTTTAAATAGACAAACCAGAGGGAACATTTCAAGTCATGCCTTCTGATGGTCAAGGCTATTTAAAGTCCCAGGTGGGTATCCATTTTGGCGGTTTTGGCTCTCTAGCTAGACCCTTCCCATGTATATGCCCCAACATTGATATCAGTAAATGAGTTTGTTAACCTAATTCTATTTTTCTCTTTCTTAAGGTCCAACTAGTGATGTTTGCTCCAGAAAAGGACAAACTCTGACTTTAATATTTGTCCTAATTAATACAATCTCTGGGAAGGTTGATACATATTTATTTCCAACTCAGTGAGGGCCTCTCTTCATTTTTGGTGATCCTCATACAATATATACACACACACTTACACACACACACACACACACACACACACACACACACATTAGTTCAATGAATATAGCAATGTATTTACACAATAAATAAATATGTATGGAAAGAGGGTGATTTAAAAGAAAAGATAGAGTCAGAAGAAATAAAATAAACATCAGTTTTGGAAGTTGTAAATTTATATTAAATGGGGGAAAATGAGATTCAAGTTCCATTAATCAGATGAAGGAAGGAGTGTCAGTGAAGTAAAAAAAAGTCATTCATTATATATTGCTAATGTTAGTTCATTTCTTCTCTTTCATCACACTATTCTTCCTTACACAAAGGGAGACTGTAAAAGAACAAAAATGAAATTTCATAAGAGCATAGATGTAAAGAGGTGTCCACCATTTGAAGAATAGCTAAACAAATTATGGTATATGAATTTAAAGGAATAAAATTTTACTTTATGAAATGATGAGCAGAATGGTTTTGTATAAATTAATCAAAGTGAAAAACAGACTAAGAAAACAATTTATATAGTGGCTATAAGGAAAAGGAAAGTGGCTATAAAGGAAAACAATTTCCAAAGTTTTAATTTTCATCTATAGAATGACTAACCACAAACCTACAAAATTGATAGTATAGCTAGAAATATATATTTCTACACAGAAAGGAGACATACTAGAGGTACAATATTAAACCTATATTTTAGACAATATTAAAGTTTGCTTTGATTAAACTGTATTTGTCAGAGTGTAAGCACTTAATGGGTCCATTTTAATGAAAAAGGAAAGCTGTCTTCAGAGTTTGGAGTGATGAGATGTTAGGGGTGAGAGAAAATAACATAGTAACAGAACTAGCCCCCCAAAAATAAAAGAATAAAAAAATGAAACTTTTAAAAAATACATAAGAAAGAATATAAAAGAGCTCACAGTAATACAGAGATAGAAAAAAAATGTGGAAATTAAATGTTGAGTGAATATGTATTTACAAAACAGAATGTATGAAGAGTACTTATCAGGGGTTAAAAAGACCTGAGTTCAAATGTGACCTCAGACACTGATTAGCTATGCTATTCTGGACAAATCATTTGACCTCTGCCTATCTCAGTTTCATTATTGATAAAAATAGAGATAATAACACCTATATCACAGGACTTTTTGTGAGGATAAATGAGATAAATTTCTCAAGCATTTTATAAGCCTTAAAAAAACTAAGTGTATTTATAATAATGATAAATATTAACCAGTGATGAATTGAATATCTAATGTCAAAGGATCGACCTTGTCATGTTCTATGGGAACTAACATTAATTTGATCACATGATGTTCACTTTTTTATTACTACTTTTCTAGTCTAATGCTTCTACTAATTCTTTAAGGAACTGTGATCTGTATTAATGGAAGGATAATAATGGACACACTTGTCCCTGTAATACTGAAATTAGGATAAAGAGATTGAGCAAAGCGTAAATAAATAATATTTCTGATACCTCAAACCCAGATATCCTAGTAACATTGGATTGCATTAAAATCTTTTGGTATGTGACCCATTAGTCTCTGTGGTGGGATATGGGACTTCTTACATTTAGGGGAGAGTAGAATAATTGCTTCATTCTTTATGCCTCAGACTGGCATATATAAACCTGTCAAAGTCATTCCAACACAATTGTCTCTATGTCAATCATTAAATACATCACTAAGTTCTTATGGAATGCCAACTATACAAAAAGCATGCCCTAGACATTTGGGAAAAAAGTTGAATATATGATCTCAAAAAATTTATAAACTAACAGTAAATAAAGGGCAAATGCTATTAAGTAGCAACCTAGAACAGTGCCAAATGTTGCAGAAAGGTCAAATAGATTTAGAAAGGACATGAGTTTAATAATTAAGAGATCATGGCTCACCTAGGAGAGAGTAGTTTCAGTTATCATGGTTAGGTCAGAAGAGATATCACAAGGGGTAGAAGAACATTAAAAGCAAGAATTTGTTGGTAATAGAAGCAATAACTTTTTTTCAAGGAATTTGTTTATGAATAGAGACATAGAATGACAACTTGGGGGGTAAAGAAAACCCAGTGTTTTTAAGAATGGAGTAGTATGTGCATAGTTACAGAAAGAAATAGTAACCAATAATCTCACTAATCTTTCATCTCTACCTAGACTTTTGGCTATTTCCTTAATGCCTAAATATATTGTTTTTTCCATACTTAAAAAATCTGTACTTTATTCATTGATTCCCATGACTATTTTCCTGATTTTTCTATTTTGTGGATGGTAAACTCCTTAAGACAGTCATCTAAAACAGTAGGAGGTGGGATTAAAATGGCAGAGTAAGGGGTAGTATCTTTCCTTAGCTTCTCTCCAACCTTCTCTCCAAAAACCTAGCATGTCACCCTGAATTTTGATCAGGAAAGTCAAGAAAGATTCACAGAGTGTCATTTTTTCCAGTTAGAAAGTATACAAAGAAGTCTACAGACTCTGAGGCAATGGATGACTAAGATCACAGCACATCAGAGTCAGCAGCATCAGTTGGAGATGCAGAAAGCATTCTGTGCCTATGGAGAGTGAAAGGACTAAAAATTAGGAAATGAAAAGATTGCAGGGAATCCTTCTATTAGCCCTAAGAGCAGAAATAGGTACTGTCTGTAACCAGTTTCTCATTATCCAGTCCCAGTACATAGTTCCAGGAGAAAAAGTAGTGTTTCAAAAGGAGGAATGGTGCTATTTGTGTAAAGGATCAAGGAACAAGCTCCAGAAATATATCTGTACAGCTCAGTGCCAAAGAGGAAAGTGGGGGATCCATTCTACCTTTTATATCTGCACTTAAGCCTAAAATGTAATAAATCAGAGAAGGACAAAGAGGAATCAGAAGCTGGGTTACTCTAAAGCTGCAGCATTCTTTTGGCGTTGAAGTATTGTGTCTTGACTTCTAGTAAAGTCATCAGCTTCCTTTAGCTTCATTAGACATCTTAAGTATTTGCTTTCCTCAGAGAGCTTTCTTATTGCTTTTTTCCATCTGGCCAATTCTGCTTTTTAAAGCATTCTTCTCCTCATTAACTTTTTTGAACTATTTTATCTATTTGACCTATGCTGATTTTTAACATGTTATTTTCTTCAAAATTTTTTTGGATCTCCTTGACTAAGCTACTGACTTCTTTTTCATGTTTTTCCTGCATCTCTCATTTCCTTTCCCATTTTTTTCTTCTATCTCCCTCACTTGATTTTCAAAATGTTTTTTGAGCTCTGTCATAACCTGAGTCCAATTTCCATTTTTCTTGGAGTCTTTAGATGCAGGAGCTTGTACTTCCTCATCTTCAGATTGAGTATTTTGATCCTTCTTGGGATCATATACAATGTATTTTTCAATGATTTTCCTCTTTTTTTTCTCTGTTTACATATTTCTCCAGCCTGTGCCTGGTCTTGGAGTGCTTCCTAACCTTTTGAGTATTATTGAGACACCCCCCCCAACAAGGATCTCAGTGTGTGAAGCTCTGACTTCCCTCCTGGTCTGTGAATGACCACAAGTGTACCCCTTGGCCATGGGGCTGAGGTGGGGGGGTCCCTGTTCTATGGGGAACCTGGACTGTGGTCAGGATCTGAATGAAGTCAGATTCCCAGAGTTCTGTTCTAGGTACAGAGGACAGATCTCTGAATTCTCCCTCCACTCCCCTACCTTATGTGGACTGAGCACTCAAGGCTCAGTTGCCTGGGGAACTCCTGCTTACTGGCTCCATGCCTGCTTCTGTTTCCTGGATCGGGGCTGCTGAGCTGACCTTGCTGACTGCATCAACTGCCCTGAGGGGCTGGGCTTCATGCATTCACTTTGGCAGAGGTCCCCTCCACTGATCCTCCAATTTGTGCCCAGTGCTCCCAGGGGTGTAAGTCAGGAAACTGCTCCCACTGCCGTGAGCCTCTGCCACCAGGCACCTTGGGGTTGCCTCCAGGAGACTGAAGTTTCTCCACTCTAGCTGGGTTCCCCCTCTAACCCTGTGGAGCAGAGCCTTTCCACTATTTTCCAGGTTACTTTGGTCTGGAGAATTGCCTCACTGGATCTTTCTGTGTGTTCTGTCTCTTGAAAATTTAGTTAGAGTCATAATTTTAAGATTTTTGAAATATGGAGAGAACACCTAGGAGAGGTTCTTCTCCTGTTGCCATCTTGTCTCCACCCCCCCTTAAGTTATGAAACTACATTTTTCTGAGATGTATCATAGACAGTGAAGTAAAATAAAATTTTGACAATCTAAATCAACATGTTAAAAAATGACAAAAATACCTAAATTATTCATTTATTCTATGTCATAATCTTGAATCTTGAAAAGCAAAATGCATTTAGAGCAGTGTCAGGGAATGTCTAGCCCACAGGAAATTATTTGATTTGCCACTGCCATGGCAATGATAGGTGTGTCTCAAAATTCAATAAATCTAAATTTTTTAGGGATGAACCAATTAAATATTTAACCAAATATAGCAGGTTAAATTTTAAGTTGATAATTTTGAATGGACCTCTAATGATGTTATAAATACCCAAATGACCCCTAAAAGGGTTCCTACCCCTGATCTAGAGGAACTAATTTGAGAGTACGAAAAGAATAAATGAAAAAATGTGAAAAAAATCTCTCAGTACCAAGTCTCAAGCTATATCATAAAAGACTAATTAAAACAATTTGTTAGTGCATAATTAAAAGGATGGTTGATTAATATAACTGATTAGGTCAGGAACAAGTAAGCATAATAGACTCATGTTTCATAATACCAAAAATCCTAACTTTTGAGATAAAAATTCATGGTATGACAAAAATTACTCAGAAGACTTAAAAGTATTCTAGCAAAAATTACTCATAGGTCAACATTTTATATTTATGCTAAGATAACCTCAAAATGTGTACATAAAAAAATCAGAAAGTGTATCACAAACAAATTAGAAAACAGAAAAACAATATTTCTCATGGTTATGGGACAAGATCATAAACAATAAGAGATAGAGGGAATCAAGGGAAGTAAAATGAATATTTTCATTACATATAGTTTTTTTGTTGGTTTTTTTTTTTTTTTTTTTAGTTTTTGCAAGGCATTGGGGTTAAGAGGCTTGCCCAAGGCCACACAGCTAGGTACTTATTAAGTGTCTGAGGCAGGATTTGAACCCAGGTACTCCTGACTCCAGGGCTAGTGCTCTATCTACTGCACCACCTAGCCACCCTTATTACATATAGGTTTAAAAATTTTTGTTCAAACAAAAACAATGTAGCTAAAATTAAAAGAAAACACCCCTCCTCCTATCTCTTTTATTGTAGCCAGTGCCCTCTGGCTCATAACCTAATTGTCATCTTCTATTCCTCACTATCTCTTATACTCAATGTCCAATCTCTTGCCAACACATATAAATTTTACTTTTGGAGCATCTCTCAATAGTCTTCATTGTCTCCTTTAATAATGTCATCATTCAAATTTAGGCTCTCATCATCTTATACTGGTACTATTAACAATAACTGCTGCTAGGTACACCTTAAATATCTCCCCATTCCAAGTTATCTTCCATTCAACCCCCAAAGTGAGCTTCATATAGCTCAGGTCAACCAACTGCGCCTGCGCCACCCTTCTCCCCGCCACACACACACACACACTCACACACACACACACACACACACACTCACACACACACACACAACAAGCTGCAGTTGAAGATGCAGAAAATGGAGTTTGGGGGGAAGGGGGTTTAAGGATAGATTTGAGTTCATTTTGGGAAAAACTCCCCAATCTCTCAGATTCAAGTAGGTAAGAATGGTCTAAATTTTAATTCAAAAGATACAAAATCAGCTTACGGTTTACCACAGAAAGCTGCTTCTTAGGTGAAACAGCAAGATAATGAGTTTTAATAGAAGCAAGGAAAGGATGGGAGAGTTTTGGGAATCATGCTCCCCAGAGTAGGTTGGCTTCCCTAAAGAAGACAAGCAAGCAGGGGATAAATAGTAGAGGAGAGCAAAGGGATAGGAGAGTTTGGGGAATCATTCTCTCCCCAGAGCAGGCTGCCCCTCCCAAGGTAAGTGAGTAAACATGGGAAAAGCAGTAGAATAGGGTAATGGGGTAGGGGTTGTCACTCCCCCATAAGGAATAGTTGAGATTAAGGAGGATTTGGGGAAGGAAGACTTGTTGATCAATGGCAATAACTTAATGTACTGAGAGGTATGTTGATGAGAGGCAGTAGCTCAAAGACTTGATCTCTTCAGACTAAGGCAGGATCCTTTGTTTTATTGATAGGGGTTTGCCCTTTGCCTGGGAGGGGCAAAGTACTTTATTAAAACTTCATGGTTTGGACAATGGGAGGGGGAGATAGGCTCAGTACAGAAGATACAGATTAATAACTATAAAACATGTCTGTCTAATTTCCCCTACTTCACTGTGACTCCTAATTATCTCAAGGATCAAATATAAAAATTTTGGATTGAATTCACTCTTTCATAACCTAGCCCCTTCTACTTTCTAGTCTTCTTATTTCCTATTTTCAATTATGTACTCTTTGATCCCAGGACATTGACTTCTGTTCCACAAACAAATCACTCTACATGTAATTATCCTCTGTATCCCTTGTTTGTACATGATCTCCCCCCACTGAATTGTAAGCATTATGAGTTCTGGACTCTGTTTTGCTTCTTTTGATGTCCCTGATTCTTAGCACAATGCCAGGAGTACATGTAGTTGGAGCTTAATAAGTGTTTATTGATTGGTTGGCATATATTAGTTACTTAATAAATTCTTATTGATTTAACTTGCTATTTTATTAGGTATTTGAATTGTTTGAATGGTAGAAAAGGAGTTCATGCAAATTACCTTTATTTTCTAAATATTGTTGGAGCAGGCAAAGGAAGGAAAAAATATTATTAAGTGATTAGTATGTTTCAGGTATTGTCCTTAACATTTGACAGATTCTATATAATTTGAACATTGCAATAATAATCCAATTAGATAGGTGTTGCTCTACTCATTTTACAACTGAGAAAATCAAGGCAGATAGAAATTAAATGAATTACTCAAAGTCCAGATTCAGTTCTCTATTCCCTGTGCCACTGAGCTGTTGACAAGATTTTTAGCTAGGAATAGGGAGAAAATGTAGAATGTGACTTGAAGAGAGAAAAGAAGATTAAATTAGCCACTGTGGGGAGTGTCATAAAGAGTCAATTAAGGAAGTCTAAAAGGATTATTGTTTAGCACTTTGGGGACCTTTGAGATTATATAACATAAATCTGAAGTGAACTCAATCAGGACATTTTGGGACTTTCACCAGGGACATTCCACTTACCCTTGAGTTAGTATGAAAGCAGAGGATGGGCAAGAATAACTAAATTGGGGGTTTGCAAAACAGTTGCACAGGAAAATGGAATTCTAGAAGAGGAAAAGATCTTTAAAATCATCTAGTTTAATCTCTTCCTTTTTACATACAAGGAAATATACAGGTTTTGCTATTTGTCTAAAATGATAACAAAATTTAATGACAAAACCAAGACTCTAGTTCAAGTGTCTTGACTCCAGTCCAATAATTGCCCTGCAGGACCATCTTGTTTTTTGTTAAAACTTTCTCAGATTTGAAAGCAATGAATATGTCTCCAATGGTCCTTAATATAAATTTAGAGAGTATTTTATTCACCAGCAAGATCTGAACCACTTTGTTTATTCCTTATGGCACTTCCATCACAATAAAGAGGTGTGGAAAAGTATAGCTAATGTGCTTTCCTTGAAGATAAACACAGACCATTAATCCGGGATCATACACTAGTTATAGGCTTGCTTGTAACTGTCTTTCTGGTAAAAGCTCCAAACAACAAATTCCTTCAACTGACTACATAAAGAATGATAAAAATCCTTCATCACATACAGTTGTGTCTTATATTTCCTCATAATTCTGTCCCCTTTAGAGTTTCTAACTGCATATAACAGATCCAAGGAATAATCCTTCTGTTTGATGTTTCTGGATTCAGCATCTAACTGCAGATACCATGGTTACAATGCCAAGTGCTAAGCATGAGATGGCTGGGTTTAAAATGCAGCAAAATTGATATATTGGCTTCCTAGGCTACTCAGCCCCATCTGCACCAGATCACATATTTGTTTGTGAAGAAATGGTGGCCTCTAAGATAAGGGGATGTGCATTATTAATTATAGATGGATACTGGGAGATCAAAAAAGATGATTATTTATATAGCCTGGATTTTTACTTGAATGCTGTATAGTATGTGAGTTAATAAAAATGCTGTAATAACTTTGAGGTAATTTACATTTTATTAGGTGGAAGAGATTTGAAATTGTTTATTGCTGAAGATAAAAAAATAGTAAAAATCCTGGAGCTTAAATCAGAAATGAAATTCATGATTTTTTTCCTTTGACCCACTGACAAGCAGCTCCCTTTACTACATTATATCTTCCTGTTATTTTTCTCATCCGGTTCTCTGAAAACTGACTCTTTTTACATGTGATGATGCTGAAGAATGGGTGACTTAGAAAAAAACTTATTTTTTTTAAATTTCACTGTTTCCCGCAGCATTTTACTAATGAGATACACAATAAAATTATAACACTCATGCATTATTTAACAACATACCCTCTGGATTTCTGTGGCTTGATTTCAGATGACTTACGAGCTTGAAACCAGAATAGCTAGAAGCACTTGGGGCTTCAGAATGTAAATCTGCCATATATCTTAAACCCATTATTTTAAATAAATTCCCAAACTCTCTAACCTGAATCATCTGGGAATGAGAATATTCTAATCTTTACTTAAAAAAATCTCAGCATAAACTCATGCATTATGTGATTCTTCCTTATGACAATGAAGGCCATTTTCCATAATGAAAATGGAAATTTCACCACACTGTCCATACCACTCTCTTATTTCACCACTACACACAAAACATTTTGGAAAGCTCATTGTCTAATTAAATAACTTATATAGAGCACCATATCTACACAGGCATTCTCTTTACTTTTATCACATATCCAGAAAGAACCCAGGCTAAGAAATCTGACTGAATAAATGGAATCAGACAACTGAAACTCAAATCAAGTTGTAATGTGGAAATGTTTATTTTCAAGTATTCAATTACATTGACAAGCACATTCATAAGAAAAATGTAAAAGTGACAGATCAATAAATTATTCTGAAACTTTCTCAGTTTGATAGCAGTCTCTATAAAAATATTATAATAACATGAAATTTGGTAATTTTTTTAATCTGAAAGAAATCATGGAGTAATTGATAAAGTTATTGCATTGCAGTCAGGGATACTTGGATTAAAATCTTGTCTCTAAAAACACTACTGTATCATCATAGACTAGTCATTGCTCTCAAAGCAGTTCTCCAAAGCTAAGACATAAAGAAATTACTGATCTGTACTAGTCAAGAGATTTTTCCATATTTTGAATTCCTCCATTTCACTGAAATCCAGGTCTAGCATGCCTTATTAAAATCCATACACTTGGACAGCTAGGTGGTGCAGTGGATGGAGCACTGACCCTGGAGTCAGGAGTGGCCTGAGTTCAAGTTTGACCTCAGACACTTAATATTCACCTACTGTGTGGCCTTGGGCAAGCCATTCAACCCCATTTGCCTTGCAAAAAACTAAAAAAAAATCCATATACTTAACCTTCCACCTTAATCTTCAAAAGGCATAAGGAGACTAGTTTGGAATACCATATTCTTACTTTTTGCTAAATGTTCATTAATCATTTCTTTAATAATAAATTCTAGAATTTTATAAGAAAATGAACCTCATAGAGTTATAATTTTCAGATTGTAATCTTAGAACTCTTTTTTGTAGATTGACATACAAGCTTCTTCTTCTCCAGGCTAGAGAAACTTTGTCATTATTTTTTTGCAAGGCAATGAAGTTTAGTGACCTGTCAAAGGTCACACAGCTAGATAATTATAAAGTGTCTGAAGTCAAATTTGAACTCAGGTCCTTCTGATTCTAGGGCTGGTGTTCTATCCACTGTGTCACCTAGCTGCCCCTGAGAAACTTTCTCATTAATGAAAAAAAAAAGTATCCAAGACTGGATTTGAACCCAGGTCTTTAATGACTCCAGGCCTTGATTCTAGCACTTGTGCTACCTAAATCATTTCTGTTTTTTTTTCTCCTTTCTCTTTGTGATCATTCTCTTCAGCAAAGGACTTTATTGGTATGTCTATGCTCCTTTGTAAAAATTACCAAGAATCAAAGCATTCAGCAAAAGGTAACATAGGACGTGACCTGTATTAAAAATAATAAAGGTGGCTCCATACTGAATCACAGAAAGAAAGATGCATAAATTGATAAAGATTAGTAACATAATGAGTTTTGGAAGAAATGAATATATAGTACTAATGGCCATCTCCTGCCCTTAACTGATAATGTAACCTTTCCCCTGACCTTAATTGTGCTTCATCTATTAAAATGAGGAGCACATGAGGAAAGCATATGGTGAAAAGACCAGCAGTGTCCCTTGGTCAGAGAGTATTCCCTAGCAATGTAGATGAGAGGGAACTGTGGCAGGTTAAACCAATTACCCTACACTAAACTTAATTGAAGAATAATTTATAGAAGCCAGGAAATGTTAATTGAACAATGAATCATTGAGACTGGAGGAGGGGAAAAAACATGTAGATTGAGCACTAGAAAGCAAACAAAAGATTGAAAAGAGCTTAGGAGATCTGAGAGCTTGAAACTTAATAGCACTAAATGTGTTTGTGTGTGTGTGTGTGTGTGTGTGTGTGTGTGTGTCTGTGTGTGTCTGTGTGTCTGTATGTCTGTGTGTATGGGGGGATGTGTGTGTGGGTGTGTGGGTGCAGGGATGTGTGGGGATGTGGGTATGTGCATACGTTTTTCCTATAAGGACAACTATGAGACCCTGGAAGAAAATGTTGAAGAAACAAAGGAAATCACCTTCAGTGGCCCCTTTAAAAATAGAATAGTTAGCCATCTGTCCGTTATCTGTTTTTAAGTGTAATAGTTTCATGGCATGGGTGGGGGAGGCTAGAACAATTTTACTCTTTTTCTTCTATGGCTATTCAGATGAAATAATTTAGATTCAGTTGAGAGCATCCCATTCTTTTAAAATTCCACTAAGGAGTTATGTTTAACAGTCAATTCAATGAGTTGAACATTGTGGAGGGGTGAATTGGCCATTTCTAAATTTTCAAATATTTCAAGTAGCTCTTATTAGTGGTAACTCATCTAATTTTGTGTTGAGGATAACATAAAGGACCTTAAGTCACGTATCTTGCAGAGGACATGGGATTAGTAGGGGGAACAGAGCTTGTAAATGCACAAATCCAAACCCTTTTATTTCAAAAAACAAAATAGGTAATGAAGACCCAGAAAAAATGGACAAATAAGCAAAATAATATAGATGATAAGCATCAGAGTTAGAAATTAAACCTAGACTTCCTACTTCAAATGTAGTTGGGGGGAGGAGAATATTTTGCTTTGTTTTTGTTTTTACCCATAACCACCATCAAAGCCAGTGAAATTGTACTAGTACAAAATTCATACACACAAAATACATAGAGGAAAAAGTTCCTTTTTATAATGCCACACAGATAGACAATCCATTGTAGCTGCATGTCATTCTTTCTTTCCAACAACTTTGACAGTTTTCTTGACAGCCCCAAAGGACATGAGGATAAATAAATTATCATGAATCTTTCTCCAAAATTGGTTCATAAAAACCAAAGCTTTTTATTCTTTTACAAAGTGGTAGGAGGAGCAGGAGTAGATGATGATACTGTAGAAGTATTAGGAGGAGAAATAGGTGTGTGTATGTATGTATGTATGTATGTATGTATGTATGTATGTATTTGTGTATACATATATATATATATATTTAGAACCTATAAAATACTTTTTATATGTTATCTTATTTGATCTGTACAATAGCCTGATGAAGTAGATGCTATTATTATCACCATTTTTTATCTGAGAAAAATGAAGTTGACAGAATACATGCCCAGGTTCACACAGTCAAAACATATTTGAGGCAGGATTTGAACTCTGGTTTACCTGACTCTACATCAAATAGTCTATCTACCCGGCTGCATAAATGGAAGAGAAAAAAAAACAGATAATACAAGGGAAAGTAAAATTTGAAGTTAAATTTTTTCTGCTGTTAACCTGAGAATTAAAAATAAAAAGCAGTTCCATTCATAAGAGATGCCTTTTTTAATACAGAGAATCATAAGAACAATCAAGGAACCACTCTAAGATTATTATACCTGACATATCCTTCCTAGCTTTAACAACCTCTGTATGTTCTACTATTCTTGAGGGTTTATAGTGATTTCCTCAATGCTTATCAGCTTTCTCATTTCTTTTTTAGAGATACATTTCTCCTGGGGGAGAAGCTGAAAGTGAGAATTAGCAAAGGTCCTTGCCTAGACTACAGAAGGGGAAATAGTTTTTATTAAAGTTTTCTCTTTCATATCTTATTTTCCATAGAAAAATCTTTCCTGTTAATCTTTCCTGTTAACCCAGGAAATTTTTTGCTTCAAGGTATAAGAATTATTCATGTCATCTAAAGAAAATAACATACACATAAAATTTATACAAATACACAAATAACATCTTCCAATATGAAATACACCTTCAAAAATATTCTTCCAACAGCACACAAAAAGGCACGAACCATTGAATAGTCCTTTTAAAAATAAAATGTTTAATTCAAGAAAGCCATTCTCTAAGCCTGATGATTACTTAGCTAACTTCTATGCAAGTGCTACCAGTGGGCCAAATATGTACTCAAATTATAGAAAATATCAAAAGAGGTGGAGAAAGTTGAATGATACTCATCATTAAGGTGTTTCCCACTGTGAGATTCCACTAAGTTCTAAGAGTTTGGGAATTTGTCAATCATCTTTTTCTCACATCTATTTATTGTTCCTTCACTGGTACATGATGACCATATCATTCATACAGAATTGCTTTGAATTTTTTTCAGGTAATACCAATTCTGGTGGAAACACACTGTGATTTGTTTCTTTTCTAGGAGATTTTCTATCTTCTTAGCTCAACCATATTTCCCTTTCACTCCAGGTATTCCCAAGGAAATCAGATTGCAGGGTTGCTTTATAGTTTCTTTATGCTTTGTGATTTTTTTTCCCCACTGATTGAATGTGAAGATTAAGCAAAGGGATTTTAGTGATGCTACATTAGGGTTGGTTCATGCTTGTGAAATCCAGTGCTTAGATGAGGCAGGATCTCAGTTTGGTAAATTTATTTTATAACCAGTATCATATTGACACATGTGTAGGAATTACAAGACCAGTAATTTAAAATTTAGTTGAGGATAGTCATCCTGAATTTTCCACAGACTCCATGTTTCATTTGCCCCCATCTTCCATGGGAAATTAATTCTTTGACTGCTTAAAAGTATTACAGGCAGACTTTATTAGGGTATTAATGTTGAAAAACAACTGACAATGTAAAGAACATAGAATTTGCAATCATCAGCATTCTAGCTTTAACATAGACTTCATAGATGGCAGATTGGTGATGTAATAGTGCTAGACTTGGAGCCAGGAAAAGCTAGTGGATTTCTTGCCTCATTCCCTGATTTGTCATACAATTTGACCTGTCTATTGAACTATAAACAGGACTATTTATATAACACTACCTTGCAAGGTTATACACACACACACACACACACACACACACACACAAACACACAAACACACATAAATATCCAATAGAAATCCCCTTTACAATAAGACAGTGAGTCATAGGTCATCCAGCTATTACTTGAAAACCTTCCAGGAAAGGACACCAACTTTATCATTTTTCTCAAGTACTGGATGAAATAATTTCTAACATGCTTTCCATAGCTAAAATTTTAAAACTTTAAGGAAAAACATGCATATGAATGATTAATTAGTTTTACTTCTTTTTTTGGGGGGGGCAATACTATAGAAGTGAAGCAACATGGATCAGATCCCATTTGTCACTCCTATGTTAAGTATCTTTGTCCCTTCATGAACATTCTTTATTTCCTCCTATTTTTTACTCCATCAATAAATATCCCTTCCTTCCCTACAAGCAATTGATTAAATGACAATATCTTTCAATAAGTATCCCTCTCCTAAACATGAATCACTTGACCTTTGCACATTTCATTGCTTTAAACCTCTTTGGAAACCTTTATCATACACCAGTTTGATTCCTATGCCTAAATTATCAAAATTGCCAAAAAAATTGAAATTGTGTTAATTGGTCTTACTACAAATTTGTGATATGTAACTTCAACTGAAAAATGACAAGTCATTTCTTGATCATACTCCATTCCACAACATTTGTATTCTAAAACCACTTTTTTTCCTTGAAATCTCCATTTCATTCCATTTTTTCGTCTTGGCAGATGACATTACTTCATAGTAAAATGGAAAGATTAACTCATCAACATGAGCATGGGAATCCTCAACTTTGTTCCTCTATTCATAAAATCCTCTTAATTTCTTCATCCAATTGTGAAATTATCTTTCATCATAGTATCAGGAAAGAAAAGAAACAATTGTAGGGAGGAATAATATTCAGAATGTTCCACATATCCTTTCCCTCTTTCATATCTTTTCTAATGATACATTTGCTAAATGAATTTCCTGCTCTTTCAGTAAGTAGTCCACGAAATTGTATTAAATGATCTGTAATTCACTGTATGTATGTGTGTGTGTGTGTCCTTTTTTAATCTGAGACTACTTCCTCCTTTTTTGCGAATTTTTCCTCTTTATTTGCCTTCATATTTCTTACAAATATATTAAACCAAGCAAATACTTGTAATTAACACTTTTTATAAAAACATATTTTGAAGCAAAAGCAACTAATCATACTTTCCAATTTCCAAAAGGAAAGACTTCAGACTTCAGATTTACAAAAATGGTGCCTAAGCAAAACAAAGAAATATGCCTTGGGGTCTCTAATCTTGAGAAGTTTCAATAATACAGCTTCTGTCCCCAAACTCCTCACACTTGAGGTCAATCACTTCAACTACATTATTTTAGCTTCTTCCTTTGTGGCACCTGCTTTTAACCAAGCTACTACTCTTTCAGTTCCACTGAGCTCATTGACCTCTACTTCTTGCATATCTACAGGAACTGGAATTATCTTCAGGTCTCCCTTGAACTCACTGAATTGACTTTTCCAAAAAAAAATTTATTTATGGCAACAGATTTAAGTGACTTGCCCAATATCACACAGCTAGGTAATTATTAAGTATCTGAGACTGTATTTGAACCCAGGTACTCCTGACTCCAGGGCTGGTGCTTTAACCACTGCACCTAGCTGCCACCCAGAACTGACTTTTAAGGGTCACCTAGAGGTGTGGTTTACATTCTTCTAATCAGCTTTTCTGCTGATTGGCTCCAGGGCCTAATCTGTACTTTATAAAGAGAGCACCTAGTGGGACAGTGTTTTTACAATTAGTTTACCTCCACATGATCTGGCCCCTTTTCTGTGATTAAGTCTGTGAAAGTCTAACTCCCTTATGCAACTAAACTCCCTTTTTGCCAAAGATGAAGCTTCCCTCAAACTCAATTTCTACCATCTACTCTATGTTCATATTTTTATCATATTTTCATCTTCAGCCTCTAACTTTATACTAGATGTCTTTTCTTTGGTCTATAAAAATGTTCAGTTCTACGTTATCCCCAAAGCAAATAAAACAAAATTTTATTTTTTATTTTTATCTTGGATTGTAAGAGTAGTAAGAAGTACCACAGAAACTTAATTAGTCTATAGAACCTAAAATCTAAGTTATGGCAGAAGAACAAGACCTGAACTCAGAAGATTCCAAAGACAGAGAATATAGAAATAGAGTATATGAGGTTTTCACCCACATTTATTCTGTGAGACCAGGATAGTGATCCAGAAAAGTAGACCCAGAAAGTTCAGTCATGTAATAGTACCAAAAAAGAACATTGCTACAGATGCCAATAAGAGGAAATGTTTCCAGGATGAAATATTGAAATAAGGCCTGAGAAAAGACCATTAGGTTTTGCAATTGAAGCTATTTTTAACCTTGAGCAAATGGCTAAATGGTGGTGTCAGGAGGCAGATTGAAAGGGATTAAGAAGGAATTATCTTCTGTGACCTTGGACAAGTCACTTAACCCATTGCCTTAAATAAAATTATAAGACATGTAAATTACAGACATTATTATTATTGTTGTTATTATTATTGTTATTATTATTGTTCTACTTCTGTAGCTGCCATAATTAAGGAACTGATTGCTTCTCATCTAAATTATTGAAATAACTTCTCAAGAATTCTTGTTTTCTCAATTCTCTTCAAATTTATAATATATCCTTACACTCCCAAGCACCTTTTTTCTATTTGATTTTTGGGACTCTTCTACACAAAATCCTTCAGTGAATCCCACTTGGATATTGGATAAGCAATAGATATTTGTTTGATTTATGTTATTGTACTAATTTGAGTTAATTTGAAATTAGCTATTATTTTCTACTTCTCTCTCCTACCTGAATCTTCCACTTCCCTAAGATTTGTCTCCTTATTGTCCCCCTACATATTTTCTTTTTTTTTTATCCCATGAGCATTTGCCACTGGCTAATATTGCACTTCATAACATATTCAGGTATTTTTTTAAAGCAATTTGTTTTCTCCTCCAGAGGAAGTGAGACTATGAATACCACACAATGCCCCAGGGTTATTGTAGTGGTTGCTCAGTGCCAATCAAGTCACATGTTTTCTAATCATCCACTGACTTTTATTGTGTTACATATTCCAAACATTTGTCCACCCAGGGAGCTAGGTTATATATCCTGTAACTCAGTCTCCAAATTTGGAATCTAGGAGATGAAATGGGAATCTCAAATCTTTTTTCTTTTTCACTAGTGGCATAAAAGCACAAATATAAATCTAATCCCTAAAAAATTCTCAGAGTAGTCCATAGTTCCCAAAATAAATATTTAAACTAATTGCTTTCAATGCCCCTTTTGTATAATACTGACAATTTCCTCAAAATTTCAAAGGTAAGAAGAAAAGGTAAACAATTCCCACTAATTGATGCTAAAATCTCTATCACCTAAAAATCCTGTGATGCTAATGATTTAATGAACATCATTTAAAGTAATGGATATGCCTGCTTATTAGTCTGATAATAAGCATAGTGGATATCCAATTAGATTTTGTTTTTATGCAATTTATTTACAAATTTTAGCTTAAATGTGTTTATTTCTTATGCAATGGTCACTGTCATATCTTCCCTCTCTTCCTTCTCATGATTACTGTCAGAAACCCTCCCCTTTTTCAAGGTCAGACTCAAAAACCATTTCCTTCAATATGTTATCCTTTGTTTCCTTCTAGCCAGAAATGTTTTCTTTCAATGAACTTGAATAAAATTCTGAACCATTAGGTGGCTTCATTAGAATATATTCAATACAATTGTTACTACTTAGTATTACATAGAAGCTCAAGGTTTATATCAAGAAGGAGCTGTGATATTTATTAAAGTGTGAAATATGTTGATGATTTTTCTGGCACTCTAGCATAGGAACTTGTCATTTTTTTGAACCTCTGATTCATTGATATATGGAGCACCCTGGTGAGGAAAACCCATCTTAAAATGCAGATTGGGAACTGTTCTGTAGTTTGTATTTTTATAGAATTTCCTGGAGAATCAAAAATTTAGGTGACTTGTCCAGATTCATATAGTATGTGTTGAAGATAGAATTAAACAAAGGTCTTCCTCATTCCAAAAGAACCTAGAATAAGATATAGGATAAAGGATATAATATACCCAAAATCACATGAATTCTGAGTACCCAAGGTGGTATTTGAACCAATGTTCTCTGACAAGAGAGCCAAAAACCTTTCCACTATTCCACAGCACTGACTTCTTTCTCTCTAGCACAAGATTTTCCACATAATAGGCACCTAATATTCCTTTTTTTTGCTGAATTCGTTAGTTAAATTAATATAAATGGGGGAAAAGATGAGGAGTGCACCCTTAATTTGCTTGATTATGCTCTTAAGAGTACACTAATCATAGCTTATTTTTAAACATATAGAAATAAGGTCAGAAAATAAACCTTAAGGGATTTAATGGTTGTTCAGAGCTTGCAGGCAAATCTCTTGTGGAAGACATTAGCCATGATTTAACTCACTTTCCCTTCCACTGTTTTCTCATTTGCATTTTCATGGATATGTTACATTTAGCTAAGTTTAGGCAAGGAGTCAAAGAGAAAGAGATCTTGGATCCTCCCAAACATGACAGAGAAAAAGAAATCTAGCAGTAAGCAGAAAGAAAGTTATATATTCCAGATCAGCTAATATTCAGGAAGAAAGGAAATTTTAGAGCTGAATGTTTCAGAGTCAAAGGATTATAAAAGGCAATGAGGAAAGAGAATACATTTGGAATCAGGGGAAGTGGCCTCACAGTCCATTTTTGGATCCAAAAGGATCCTTTTGGTCCTTCTTGAAATCATGAACCCTCCCTGGATTTCACAAAATTTATTTGTGAAATGAAGAGAGATTGATCAAATGACCTTACTACCTCTTTGTAGCAATGATTGATTGAAGGTGAAAAAAGACTGGGGAAGAGTAAGCCTGATATAAATTGGAGTGAGGCAGCTAGAGAAATGATTGCTAATCCATCCCTAAATTGATGATTTTGAAGTTATGAAACTAAAGTCCTTGGGACCCTTATCAAAAGTAGGTGAATTTTCGTCAGGATAAAAATTTGGTACAAAGTCAATTTATTATATAAAATTATATGAAAATTTGAAGTTTATTAACTAATTTTATGGCATATCCATTCTTAAAAATCACCTAGTGTTTCATGACTTAATAGCCTTTCTAGAGTATTGTCTTTTTTTTGTTCTCAACTTTTTTCTTTTCTATTCAAAAACCTCTTAAATTTTCCATTCATCTTTTTTTTGGAGGGGGTGAAGGAGGATTCCCTTCCATGCAGATTATCTTTTCAATGCACCAAACTTGAATTTGAGAGATCTAATGTTGATTCCTGTCACTCAGATTCATTGTAGAGAATATGACTCAAAGAAGAGAGCCTTGCATCCATCATTCACTAGTACTGTAATTTTGCATGAATCGTTTAAACTTTTCAGGACTTTCTTCATTTACAAATTGAAAATAGACTAGATGATCTCCTTAGTGGTTATTTCATCTCTGTTATTCTAGGATTGTATCTATGATACTTCCTGCCCACCCTTTTTTTCATATAAATTTGGGCAGAGTTTAGAGTTCTAAAACATGCCATCACTCCTCCACTGAGAAATTTAAAATATACAGATGAGTCAAGTTAGGAATGAGGAGGAGAATCAGAGACAAGTCAGAAGTTTAGAATTACTGGACATACTCTACATAACACTTAGTTAAGTATCTATAAGGAGACCTTTAAGTATTCTATTTTTTCATCCAGATCATTGATAAAAATGTTAAACAACTCAGTGCCAAGTACAAGACAAGGCCAACCCTTTGTTGTATCCCATTAGAGACCAGGTTGACATGCTCCATTAATCAGTAGTCTTTGAATACAGGAGTTCAACTAGCTATGAATTTATCTAAATGTACAATAATGAGATCAACTTTCTCCATTATTTGTCCAAAGACATTGAGAGACTTTATGTGTATGAATTTCTATTCTATTTTAAGATAATGTTGTATGTGTATAGAGGGTGGTGATATATAACTCAAATAAGTATATTTAATTGAGGACTAGTATGCTATCAGAAAAACATGGCGTCAACTAACATAATTGTGAGATGTGCCTGCCACAGTATATCTGGGGAAATGAAGCATCTTAGGATAGAATAATAAAAAAAAGGCTGCAGAGCCTTATATCAACGAAGCAACAGTAAATTTCAAAAGAATATGTCAGAGTTAAATTAGACAAAAACTACACTTTTAACTTTAGAATCCATCCTGATTTATAGGAAAGTAACATGCTGCCAGAGGTTTAAAGTAACAAATGGTTGCTTTGGTTCTATATTAGAACATTGGTTCTGATATTACAAATTGAATGTGCTGAAGATTAAATGAAAATGTTAGTCCTGCCTTTCATCACTGTAAAAACTTCAAGTTATATTAAGGATTTATATATAATAAAGCTGAAATCTACTTCTGTCACCAAACAGCAGGGAGGCAGGGAGTGAGAATTATCCAAATTCACTTACTACAGAGAGGATTTTTAAATTATAAGAAGCTCTGGACTAAATGTTATATTGTGTTTTTGTTTATTCAGAATTGAATTTAAACTCTTCAGGTATATCAATATGAATATAATAAAACCTATATCTTGGATAATAGGAATAACTTTAGGAATGCTTTTGCTTAGAGAATTGTGTCCATATTTATTTTTCAGATAAACTAGATTCATTTTTCTATATTCAATCATTATCCCTGGTGTATAAGCATATCCTTCTAAGTCCTTTCTTAAAATTGAATTTATCCTCTATTTCAGATGAATGCTGATAGAGCTGTGTATTTCTTCAATCAATTCATCAAAACCTCTTCACTTGGCATAAATAAAGAGAACAATATTAAGTTAAAACAACAATTAGAAATGGAAATCACTTATGAAAAGAATTCTAGAAAGACTAGTTTTGGAAGCTGTTAAATTTGTGGGTTTTTTGTTTGGTGTTTTTTTTTTTTTACAGAGTGGAAATTTACACAATTCATCAAAAAAAGATTTCCACCAACTATGGCAATATGGATTAAGTGTGATCTAGTAGGTACTCTTATCTCATAAGTGTGTGTTCCTATTATTATTATTATTATCATTACTTATAGAGTTGTAACCAGGCAGGGCAAATAGATCTTTGTTTCAAATCATTACATTTAGAGGATAGATAGCACTTGTAGCCACTCTACAGTCTAGAAGATAGAGTTTAGCACCAAATTTGCAATAATTTTTTTAATAGTAAGCTACCATGTTGTATGAAAGAATGAGTTTCTCCCTAAACTAGAGCTTTTCTAACTCCTTGACTGTGTTTTCAACAGTGACCTTCTAAAAATTTACCGGGATCTCTGCACCAATCTAAATGAAATTATTTCCTAATCCCAAGGACACATGTAAAGGCATTTTTAATGTCTTGCCTTCCACAAAAATTTTCTAATTTTTTCAGGCAAGAGTAAAAACATCATTTATATGCCAACATTGTAGTGTTGTACTTACTCAGGTTTCCATAAAACTACATCTTTTTTCTTTATCTGAAGACAAAAACCAGGAATAGGAAGTGATTAAAAAAACGCAATGGGGAGAAATAGCTAAAAGATTTGTTTCAGGAAACCAGAGGGGAAAAGAAAGATCAATACAAATTAGAAAGTCATGAAAAGTTTTTTTTTTTCCCAAGTGACTTTGAAGGGTTTTTTTGATAGTCTATAGAATCTTTAAATAACTGTTAATTATTTTTCTTTACATTAAGAGGATTTTTTTCTTTTTGCAACTTCTATGCAACTCTCCTACTTCTGTTTTAGTCTTGGACAATATGCATGACTTAATATAATCTAAAATAAATAACACATGTCATTTTTGACTACCAAATCATATTGTTGAATTTATTGAATCTTCAGGAAAAAGGACAATACTTCTTAAAAAGAAAAAGAGAAACTATTAAAAAGGGGAAAAAAGAATTCAAAAGAGATAAAGGGAATCCAAACTTGTTTTAGAAGGATTGAAGATGAAATAATGTTGCAAGAAGAAGAAGAGTACTAGAATCCATGGATTTTTGTAGCAGTACAATAATGATGAAGTTTGGTTTCAGCCTAGGGAGATATGCATGAGTCAGACTCCAAAGTTATGAGGGTCATAAAATTAGATTTATTTCCTTTAAAGCAATGGACTAAGGGAAGTTAGATGGTACAGTGGATAGAGTACCAACTCTGGAGTCAGGAGGATCTGAGTTCAAACGTGGACTCATATACTTAATAATTACTTAACTGTGTGACCTTGGGCAAGTCACTTAACCCATTGCCTTGTTAAAAATAAATAAAAATAAAGTAATGGGCTACATTCCCTATTGAAACTCTTCTCCCAGGAAAGAATTAGGAAGTGATATATATACAACAGTTTTCATAGTAGTAACTCATTATGGTCAAATGTTTTAATTGAGAAATAGAGCACAAAGATGACTAAACTCATCATCTCTTTGAACATTTTGCCTCCATCATTCCCCTCAAATAGTTAACCCAAATTCATTTGGTATTTTAGGACAAATATCTCTTATTCTGGAATTGTTTCCTGCTGAGAGGCAGATGTAGAGCTGTCCTTGCCTGGATGGAGGGGAAGTGAGATTTATGATACTCTAATAATGGGGGAAATGAATATTATAAGAAAGTTAAGCAGATAAAGATGCAAAAATGAGCAGAAGAATAGTAATTGGAGTGGGATGAAGATAAGAGTCAGTAAAGAGAACTACTAGAGTTCCACCTGAGAAGGGTCCTGGAGGGATGATGCCCCAATGAACCTCCCATATCTATGTAATCTTTTCCCTTTGGAACTTGTTAATGTACATATAGTAATAGCAAAAGGGAAGAACAAAACAGAGAAATGTAGATAGTATATCTAGCATATGGTTTAGCATTAGTTTTTTCAATGTGTAGGGAAACACATTGTTATCAGGACATATTGTACATATATTCATGTTTTTCATTGACTATTTGCTCTGATTGTGGAGATTTGCCAAAAGAGAAAAGGTTAGGGCATGATTATAGCAACAAACTAGTCCTTGATGACAGCACATTTATAGCAGGATAAGACATCCTTAGCTCTATTTAACTTCAGGTAGGAGTTACAGTTGGCAATCAACCATGCAGTAACAATTCAGATGGACTCAGAAATAGAGAAATAGAGAAATGGAAAACATTTCTTTTCAAAAGGACCACAATGGAAAAACTGAGTCAGAAGGGACCCAACTTTGACTGAGGGAAAAATCATCCTTTGAACCTTTCCCAGACATAGAACTCTACCTATAACAGAACAAAACTACATTCCCTATGAGTACTCTGTGGCATTTTTCTCAAATGATGGATTATTGACTTAATGATCCATCAGACAATTTGACCTCAATTCAAATCTCAGAATAAAATCAGTTACAGGCACAGAATCTATGCTCCAAACAAACAATTTCACCAATCACAGATAAGGCCTAGATACAATTATTTTTTTCCTCTCATGAAGTTGCAAAAAGCAATAAAAGTTTATCAGCTGAAAATATATATAAGAGATTTCTCTAAAAATTATCATTTTTTCAAGTTTAAATTTGTTCTGATATAAAGACCAATTCATTAACCAATTATCAATTTTAGGTTTCATCATTATAATAACTTCAAATAACTTACACTATCATAAGTGATAACCAAATAGTTGTAGATAAATTTCCTTGTTAACTTCAGGCAAAAGCAGAAAATTTCAGTACTCAAAATATCAGCTACAAAATGCTATATCACAAATTTCTTTCCTTGGGCCAAAAAAAAGTTTACAAGGAGAAAGAGATCTATATTTTTTCTAAATCTATAAGAATATACCTAATTAAGTTATTTTTATTACAAATAACCAGGTTTACCTAGGCTTCAGGATTTATTTAGGTTACTTTTTTATACCTATATCACTAAAAATAATTCTACAGTACATCTCAAAATTAACTTATATATAAATATATGCTTAGTTGAAGCAGGTGTGTATATATAAATATATCTTTTAGATGACAGTAAATTTGTGAATTATATGAAGATTTCTGCAAGAATTCTAAAACACTGAGATTCTTTCACAGGGTCAAAATAATATTTTCTGTTACAATACCCATTTATCACATTAAATTCCAATAACTCGGTTAAAAAGTTCACAATTTTCAAAATAGCCAAATAACTAATTCAATTTTGTTTTAATGTAGACATAACTTAGAAATTTTCAATTTTTCTACAATATTTTAGCTTAATTATTTTTTAGCAGCAAGATGTCTACATTATAAGAGAAATTGTTCTCTCTAATAACCATAGCTAAAACAAGATTCCTTAATTTAAATAAATAATTAAAGAGAAAATAAAGAAGCTAACATTATAGTGTTTGCCAGGCAATATGTTAGGTACTTTACAATCATTTTTTTAGGTTGTTTTTTTTTTTTTTTTTTGCAAGGCAAATGTGGTTAAGTGGCTTGCCCAAGGCCACACAGCTAGGTAATTATTAATTATTTGAACCCAGGTACTCCTGACTCCAGGGCCGGTACTTTATCCACTACTCCACCTAGGCGCCCTGGTACTTTACAATCATATGAAGTGGGGTAATCACATTATAAATACATGGTAAACTTTAGTTAAAGTTTTAAAAAACTGTTTTGTTTTTGTTTTTTACAAATTGCTTTTGGAAAGTTTGCTCTATAACCAGCAGCTTGTGTTCCGCTCCTCCAAGCAAAACTCTCTGAACAATTTAAGTTACGATAGGTAAGTAACCACTTTCCTTCCAACTCAAGGGAAGTTAGTTTCCCAACAAAGAACATATGTTTATTGGGAATATGACCCTTTAAATGGAGGTACTGTAATAATCAGAGGTCAAGAGGCCCAACCCAAGTGACTCTCAGTTAAAAAAAAGTCACAAGTTGTTAGGGGAAATTTGATTCTCCCATTCTCTAGCTGTGAAACAGCTAAGAGAAAAAAATGCTGAGAAGAAAGCGAGAGAATGAGGAGGAGATGGGTTGGCCAACCAAGAAATAGATATAATGTGGGCAGCTAGGTGGCACAGTGGATAGAGCACCGGCCCTGAAGTCAGGAGTACCTGAGTTCAAATCTGACCTTGGACACTTAATAATAATTACCTAGCTGTGTGGCCTTGGTTAAGCCACTTAACCCCATTTGCCTTGCAAAAACTAAAAAAAAAATAGATATAACACAGACAACAAGAAACTATTTTAGTTTCTAAAACTAAAAGAGACTATTTTAACAGCAGTGAAAAAAATACTATCTCAGTCTAGGCTTTTAGATCTTGCCAATCACACAAATTCCTTCAGGTTTCATACTTAAAGGTACCCAAAACCATGATCCTCCAGATTGTGTTGAGTCCAGGGAAAATAAATGTGAGCAGTAATAAAGACCAATTTCTTTAGAGTTTCATAAGAGATGGCCCAAAAGGTAATCTTCTGATGTTGTAGTATAGTATCCTTAATTAGTGGTAAAAATCTCATACTGTAGAAACTCATATAGTGCAGGCTTAACACCATGATACAGAACTTGCACCTGCAGAATTCCACCTCCACTAATATCCTGTGGAGGGAAAGAAGTTGACTTGTTGCCAATACCTAGAAGCTTCCAGGCTGGTATCCCAAACTATTGTCATTTTGAGTAGACTGGAAGGCAAGAATCTTGTAAAAGGCAGCTCAACCACCCAGCTTGTCCTGGTGACAGTTCTATATTACAATGTCCATGCTGCTTACAGCCTGGGTACAGTCCTGGATATCTCCTTCTGGAAGAGTTTCAGGAAGGACACTCCTAGAACCAATGACCTCCCATTGCAGCAGAATCAAGTAATCTTATCATGAGATTTTCTAGGAACACTGGCAAGGGAACTGGTCATGGTGGCACCCAATAACTGAACCTTTCTCCTTGCCCCATGGCTCCTTTTTATCTGAAAATACTCAGTCTCTTCTATTGAACACCCTGAAAACTGTCTCAAAAAGCTGGACCTGGGGAGTCTGGAGTACCATGCCCAATTTCTGCAGTTTCTTACTTATATCTAGGGTGGATTAGCTGATAAAATTCATACTAATGATAACTCTCACAGAAGAGGGAAGATAAAGATTGGTATGTTTCTTAACAGCCTCCCCAGCCTGCTTTGAAAAAGTATAGGGTTTTTCCTAAGGCTCCTAAAAATTTTTCCTGAAACTACCATAATGAACTTGTTCCTCCATTCCCCATCTCACACCTTCTATCAGGCAGATTATCATAGGGTCCCTTTACTCCATATCCTGATAGTCCCATGGGGATCAGCTGTCAGGGCAATTACTGCCCCCCTGGGGGGGGGGTGAGATATCCAATCACTGACTCAGCTAGACTAGGCTATTCCCAAACCTTTGAACCAAATTTCATATTCTCAGTTTCTCCTCATCATTGTAGTAAGTAGAAATTAGAATTTTTACATCACCCCAGGAAGATCAAATTGTAGAGCTATTTGCTTAAATCCATCAACAAATTTCGTATGCTCTTTTTCTTTTGATCTATAAAAGTTCATTCATTGGAAAAGGAACATGGACTTTAGTTGTTCTCCCTTGGGGAGTCAGCACTTCCCTTAGAAGATAGATCTTAAAAGCAATGGTGGGATCTGGGTTTTCACGAGATTGAAAAGAAGAAATAAAAAGTATCCCATTCCTTGTCTAAGGAGAGCCAAGAGACAGGAGTAGCTAGGAGATTGGACCTGTCTCATGCTATACTTGAATAGGTCCAGAAGGTAAATAGGAAGGGGAATAAGGGGTAAAAGGAGAAAAATTTCCCAAGAAACTACAATCTTCCTGATAAAGATTGCTATCTCCTGGGAAGGTGGGAGTAGAAGACTGTTGAAACGGAAACTGAAGTTCTATGGGTATAGAGAAAAAGTTCATCAAGAAGATCAGAATACAGATAGTCAAAAGGAGAATATCCAAATAACCAAGAAAGGAAATGTCTAAGTATTGAGGGAAGCTGTGCTGTGATGCTATAGCCTTAATTAGTAGTACAAACTAATATAAATCTATGTAAAATTAATGTAAAATCTCACTTCCACTGGTGACCCAAGGAAGGAAAGAAGCTGGCTATTGTAAATGCCCAGCAAACGTTCCCAGACAAGCATTCCTCTATGAAGGAAAATTGCACAACAAAATGTCTCCAAACCTATATTAGGTTGTAAGGGGTTAACCCAAATACAACACAACCTTATCACAAATCCAGTTCTTCTGAAGACAGGGTCAATACTCTTCCTGGTCAGGTAACCAAAATGATGAAGTTTCGGGTTGAGCCTAGAGAAGAATGCATGAGACAAAGAATTATGAGGGACATAAAATTAGGTTGATTTCCTTTAATGGGCTAAATTACCTAATGGAATTCTTCACACAAAAAGGAAGTAGGAAAGAACATATATAAGCAGGAGTCTTCCCAGAATTAGTCATTTTGGCCAAGTACCTTAATTGGGAAAGGACAAAAAGAGATTATTTAGCTCATTTGTCTTTTCAACATTTTGCCATTCTCATCACCAAATCACATTGTTGAATTTAGCTTATAGTCTTCAGAAAATGAAGTTTCTTAAAAGAATAGGGGAAAGCATTATAAAAGAAAAACAAAAAAGTCAAAGAATCTAAAAAAAGATGAAGGAAATCCAAACTTATTTTAGAAGGACTAAAAATAGAAAAATGTTGCAAAGAGGAGGAAGAGAACTAAGACTCATGGACAATTGTAGCACTACAATAATTTCCAAAACTCTTCCCATGGATGGTTAAGGTGGACCCTTTGAAAAAGAAGGAATAGATTTTTCAAAGTTATACCTTTAATATTGGAGCAAGTAAAGGTAACAAGAGGAATTTTGAAAATGGAATGTTCCTGTGAGGATTATGTTCGCAGAATTTATATAAAATTAATTTCTGTATTGTTGAAGCAATTTTAAGACTTTATTTTTAGCTTTTTTAATAGTTTTAATAGCTTTCCCCTAACAATTGAGTATGTCAAGAATGATTTTTGACTTTCATCTAGAATATTATCTTTTATGCATAGCTTTATGTCATCTTCAAATTTGATGAACATAACAGTACATTAATTCAAGTCATTAATAAAAATACTAAGAAACATAGGGGCAAGTAAAGATCCATAATGTATCTTTCAAAATGACATTAAACTATTAATTATATATTTTGGTTACTTTATTTCTGATCTTTCAAAAATCAATGATAGCAGATCAGCAATCACATTTCCTCTGCTGATTATTTAAAATTGTATGTAGTTAGCTGTTTGCATGTTGTCTTCCCCATCAGCATATGAGCTCTTGAGGAGCAGCAACTATCTTTTACTCTTCTTTGAATCCAAAGAAGCTGGACACATTGTTAATATAACCTTACTTATCTTGATTATTGACTGTCTTTTAGTAATTTTTGCAAGTTTTGGTACAGGACAGTAATAATCCTCGGCAGATAAAAAAGAAGCAAGACAAGTGAAACTTAGGCTTCTCTCAGAATCCTATTACCTTTTCTCTCATCCACCTGAGCAATACTCTCCCCCGCCTTCCTTGAGGTTCTAATTTTTATTTCTTTATCCACCATTTTTAATAAATATTTCTGTATTCATCTTTTTAAAAAAAAGCTGTATCAATGCATCTCTGTGCACCAAAGGAAGTTCTGAGGAATTTTCCCCTCAATCAATTCTAGTTCTTTGTAAAAGGTAACATTAAACCAAAAAACTGATACAGTAATAGAATATGATGATATACATACTACCTGTATTGTTCTAATAGTTCAATACTTTTGCCAAGAGAAGGATGTGAATAAGATAGATATCATTATCCAATCTTTGGGACTGTCACTAATTTTTCAAATATATATGAGTTCCTTTTGGCAATTTTTTAATTTATTTTGTTGTATTCATATGTTATTCTCTTGCTTTCTCACTACTTTACACTGAATTAGTTCATGATAACTTTTTATGTTTCTCTCAATAGTTCATATTGCAATTTCTTGATATATATTAACATTCCATTATATTTCCATATCATAGTTGCTGTTGTTATTTTGACATTATTCTCTTGGATAGCCATTCATTCTGTTACTAGTCCTTTGCTATCACTAAGGGAATTTCTTTGAATATTCTATTTTGAATTTTTGTTTCTTTCTTTGATTTCTTAATATTGTATTTAACACTGAATTAACCTTTTTCTGTCCCTTTTAAATAAGTTGTCCACTTCTAAAACTGAATTTCAGTCATGAGTTTTATCCCAAGTACTATATATATATATATATATATATATATATATATATATATATATATGTATATATATATCTGTACCCACGTACATGCATGTGTAAATATCCATATATATATATATATATATATATAAATATATATATATATATGTTTGTGTGTGTGTGTGTGTACATATATGTGTAAAGTTCTATGGAAGGATATTTAATACCAAAAGAAAATATGAGTACAAGTCAAGAAGTGAACAAAAGGATCAAATAGATTAAATGAAGTCATAGCATGCAATGCCAATAACTCTAATAGTAGAGATTAATTATAGGTTCTTCAGCAGAGTGATGTTAAAAGAGGCAACATAGAAAAAATTAAGACAGATCCCATATTTGTATTTTATCAGAAAGGACATTAGTTGAGTCTAGGTTAGAAGTCTAAAAATCTAATTAAAATAATAATCTAAATTACATATAAGGGGAAACAGGGAAGGACTAAAGAACTATAGGACAGATAGGTCTGTTAGACTAATTAATGTTTGTTCCTTAAAACTTTTAGATTGATTTTTTTTTGTTTTCTCTGATCTGATAGCAGCAATAATGGAAAAGTCATTAACCAATAGATCTTTTTAAAATTGTGAATAAAAATCAAAATATTTTGTTATTTTTAATTTAATATAAAAATAGAAGATCAAGAGGTATTAAATATCTTAAGGCAACTAAGATAGGTAATTTCGGGAAGGAAAAGAAGTTGTAAGTTGTATTTGATCTCAAATTTCTTGACATATATCATTTTATATTCACTTTAGAATCTCCAATGGTTAAAATCAAGTGTAGGCTGGTAAATATTTACCAATAGACTTCCAGGGTTGGGGGAAAATGTGCACATGACATACTTTTAAATTTAATCTTCACTATCAATATTTTCTTTAACATTTTCTCAAGTCTAGACAATTCACAATTTGCAGCATTTGATGATTTCCAAGACATGAATGCTCACATTGAAAATTTAGCAATCAACTCCTGTTCATTGCATGTTAGTACATGTGTTCATTGCACATGTGGTACATGAATTTCATCCCAAATCATGAATTAACAGTAAATCATTTCACAGCATTTTTAAGACACAATATCAAAAATAAGAAGTACCTTGTCCTCCCACATGAACAAATGATTTAAATCTCCTACACATTAATTTCTTTCTGTGGGAAAGCCCATCATTCCTGAGGAAATCCCCAGAAAACTTATTTTCTGAAGTGGGAGAGTATTTTAGGTCGGTCATATCCCTGCCTGGAAAACTTCTCTCACTAGAATTCTTAGCATTCCATCTTTCATCATCCAACTGCCCCCATGCTGCTTCTCAGATTTTACTTCCTACAGATTCTTTGAATGATCCAGACATTCTTTTGATATTAATGCTCCTGTTTTATTGATATTTGGTGTTCTTCATTCTACTGCTGCTTCCCTGTCTCTCTAGTTGCCATCTGTTGCTTCTCCACTTCTGTACTTCCACTGTTCTCCATAGCCAACCTACACTAAATATCTCTGCATTCACATTATGCTGTCCCTGCTGCAGTTGCTTTGGAGAACTCATAATTGTTCTTATGTTTCAGATTGGTTAACCTATTTTCAACTCAGTTGTTAAACAACCACATCTAGATGACTTACAAAAGGGCTGCTTAGGCAGTAGCTGAAAGACTTCTAGAATTTATCTTTCAGTTGAAAATCCCATTCATTACTTATAAAAGATTTAACAACTGAATTTTATCCACTTCTTTGCCAACTAAGATTCAACCCTTTGAATGGATTTTTGAAGGACTTAGAAAAATGCAGACATCCCTATTTGTCTTTCTATTTTCTTGTTATATTCTTTAATAATGAACATAAAACCATGTAGATAGCCTAGAAGGTCCACTAAGGATCAAAATGACCCTGGGAAAACTAAGCAAAGGAGCAAAAATTGGTAGATATGACTGCATTTCTTAGAATTCTCTCTCTCTCTCTCTCTCTCTCTCTCTCTCTCTCTCTCTCTCTCTCTCTCACACACACACACACACACACACACACACACACACACACACATGTTTAAAGCATTTGCAAATTTTTCCTTCCTAGCATAACCAGAAATTAGTGAAAGTAGGACTAGAAAAGGACCACAGACATCATCAAAATCAGCTGATTAAATCTGACCGTTTCCCCATTCCCAGACCCACAAATTACCTGAGACAAACCAGACTGAAGACTCAAAGATTTGCCTAAAGTCACACAACTGGTAAATGGTAAAGGAGATTTGAACCTTGATTCTCTGACTTTTTTCCTCCCATAACACAATGTCTTCTTTAGGCAAAACCATGTTGATCCTTATTAAAAGCTGGAGCAGTTCAGAGTAAAGAAAAGTGAAAATTAAAGTGATATTAGGAGTACTAGATTGGGAACCAGGATATCTTGTTCTTCCACTAAAAGAGGGAGAGAGAGAGAGAGAGAAGTGAAAGAGTTAAAAAACAAGAATGAGAAAGTTAAAGCAAAAAGCATGAGTCAGAATGGGAATAAGAGAGAAACAAAAAAAGAGGAAGAGACAGAGAACTAGAGAATGAGAAAATGTAGCTTGAGAAGACCTGTGCCTTCAAACCTCACCAGGACTTAGATTATATGATGTAATCCTCAGCTATGTTCACCATTTCCCATCTTGAAAATCAAAGAAAATATCATGGCTGTTATAATTTGAATCTCGGATGTCAAGCTCTGAAAGTCAGTTTTGAATTAGAAAAATCCTATACCATTAAGAAACAGAAATCCACCTTTTCAGTGAAATCACATTACTTCTGTTAGTGTCCAGTTTCCAGTTAGTGGTCAACTGGGAAAAGGTAGGTTATTTACCTATCCAATATCTTATTTCAAAAAGCTAGGAAGCAATTGGATTGTCATTTGATAAATAGTGAGAAATCCAACAAGTGAAAAGTAAGACAATTTTTATTCATTAAGAAAACTGAGTTACAAAGAAGAAACAATTTTCTCTTTAAGAACTGTCTGATGAAGGAGAAACATGTGGAACATATTTGTTGGAACAAAACTGTGGAACAGGAACAAATATTGGACAGTGGATTTGCAAATAAAGGATAAGGATCTGGACCTGAATACCAGCTTAGTTATTTACTCACCTGTATGGCTTTAAGTAAGCTAGTTCTTCCTGGCTTTCAGTTTCTTTGTCTGTGAAATGAACAAGTTGAACTAAATTATCTTTAATAGGCCCCAAAGAGTAATTTAATGCTAAACAATTATGGTGCCCCTAGGTATGACCAGGATTGGTAGACAAAAGGGAGGAAGGAAGGGAGTGATGATAGGGAGCTAAATTAGCTCAACAATCATGGTACAAGGAATGCTAGGAATGGAAATCAAACACTTAGACAATGCAAGGTACTTTTTTGTTTTAAGTTTTGTCCAAATACTGATCTGAAATTACTAAATTTGACCCACTGCTGCCATCTGAAATTATGAAACTATGGCCTTTTTCTCATCTGGGACAAATCACTATGAAGAAAGAAGTTAAAATTCTTCAACACCTTCACCTCAGGCATTTAAAAACTTATTAATTGTCTAAAAACAAGTATAATTGTCACAGTATATTTCACAAAATGTAAAATTATCTGATAATTGCTGTTAAACCAGGATAATAAGTATATAATTAGATTCTCTTAACTAAACAATAGAATGAAAATATAAAGTAAGCAGCATATAATTAGCATTTATTTTAGGTATTTTATGAAATATGAGCAGAATTTTTCATCAATCAAATCCCTTCATTAATAACTACAGGTTATGTGCTTTTGTGAATTTCCAAATGTCCCCAAAGATATGATGGAGGTTATGGTGTAGGCAGTGAAAATAAAGGCAAAGACAGCCTATAGAACAAAACTCATTGATTTAACCCAAACCCCTACAGGAACAGGAAATCCTTTTGAAAATGTGTCAAAAAGATTATTCTCTGGCATCTAGATTTTGCCCACATGGATACTAGTTTAAACTTATATCAAGAGGGTCAAAATCTTTTTTCTTTTTTACAAAAGAAGCTATGAAAGGAGTCAGATTGAAACAGTGTATTACCACTTCTCTGAGCCAGATAGGGTCAATCAGTGTCAAAAGTGATGGGAGAAGACACTGAAGCAATCTAGCATATCTGAACCAATCTGTGGGGCCCACAAATGAAACAGCCTGGCAAGAACAATGACAAAGTAAGGCAAAGACAGACTGGGGCTAAAGTGGCAGTGATCACATTACTGACTTGAAAAATGTTCCAGAAAATAGCCTGGCTCTGATAAGAGGCTTAGTGTAAGCATGGGGCCAATTAGTCTAACTTTGCAGGCTTATTTTGAGCTAATCTTAATTATCTGAATATTTAATTTAAATTTTTTTCACTGCCCTACCTATACTCTCAGAGGCACATCTGTGTCCTTGCCTTGTAGCAATGTAAGATTGAAAGGAATGAAAGGTCCATCTATGTTTTTTAATATCTGAATGCTTAACAATCAAACCTCTGTAAACCAATAGAATTAGTATCAGTGATAGTAAAAAAATGCTCAAAAAATAGTGCCCATAAATGACATTCAGCTTCATCTTGAAATAGGAGGATAAGAATCGTCACTATTAAAAACTAAAAAAAAATCCCACTATTCTGGAGGAGCTTATTATGACTGAGTTTTAATTTTATTACAGGTCAAATTATAATTCAAAATTGAAATACTTTCTCAATATAGGATTTTAATATTTCCTTCCTATCTAAATCATGATAAAGAAGTAACATGACATAGTTTATAGAGGAAAAAATGTTTGTTGATTACCAAATGATTTATTACTTCTGAGAGAATTTTGTCTTGAAATTATAATATATTTATGTATATGTATACATATAGAGAGGGAAATTTATACATATATGTTTGTATGCTTATATATACATACTCACATATATAAGATATGAAAACAAAATTTTACTAGAACTACATTTGTAGAAAAATATGTGTGTATATTATGAAGAAAATACACACATAGATAAGCAGATATTTTTATAGATGTAATTGTCTCTCCCATTGGATTAAAATCTCCTTTAGGGGCAGCTAGGTGGCGCAGTGGATAGAATGCTGGCCCTGGAGTCAGAAGTACCTGAGTTCAAAACCGGCCTCAGACACTTAATGATTAACTAGCTGTGTGGCCTTGGAGAAACCACTTAACCTTGCAAAAACCTAAAAAAAATATCCTTTAGACAGCCTTTAAGGGGCAGTACCAAGATGTTAAAATTAGGAAGTTCCCTAATCTTTTTCCAAAACAACTTTAAATAAGGCTCTAAAGACTCTAAAGCTACAGAACTCACCAAAAAAAAAAAAAAAAAAAAAAAAAAAAAAGAATGAAACAAGTAGAGATCTGTCTCTCCTAGCCCAGTATAGGAAGGAGACCTGGAAAGTCAGGCTCTTAGCCACAGAACAACTGTATCAGAACAACATAGTTGTAGTAAGAGTTTCAACCCCAACTTGGAAGACAGAGTTTGAGCCCCAGAATGCTACTGCAACAGATGGAACTGGGTTGGGCTATCCCAGAGCAGGGAACAAAATTCTAGCACCTGAAACACCATAGGTAATGCCACAAGCAAGTGGTAAACCGGTGACCAGACTCCTAGCACAAAAAGCTTGGCACTGTGCCTCCATTGCCTAGATGCAATTGATGAATAATAAAAAGATATGAAAAGATTTCAAATTAAGTAATAAAAGCTATTTGTAGTCACACTATTCATTAGAGAGATGCAAATTGAAACAACTCTCATGTACCACTTCACACCTATCAGATTAGCTAAAATGACAAAAAAAGGAAAATGATCAATATTAGAGAGGATGTGAGAAAACCTGGACATTAATGCTTTCTTGGTGGACTTGTGAACTAACCATTCTGGAGAACAATTTGGAACTACACCAAGGGCAAGAAAACTGAGCATGCCCTTTGATCCAGCAATATCCCTAGATAGGTCTATATCCCAAAGTCTATGTCATAAAAAAGATGGGACAGGCCAACATGTACAAAAATATTTAAAACAGTCCTTTTAATAGTGGCAAAGAATTGGAAACTGAGGGAATGCCTATTAATTGGGGAATGACTGAACAAGTTGCTGTATATGAATGTCATGGAGTACTATTTTGTAAGAAATAATGAATGCTGGGCAGCTAGGTGGCACAGTGGATAGAGCACTGGCCCTAGAGTCAGGAGGACCCAATTTCAAATCCAGTCACAGATACTAGTTGTGTGTCATTGGGTAAGTCACTTTAAAGCTATTGTCTCACAAAAACAAAAACAAAAACAAAAACAAAAAAAGAAATAGATGACTTCCAGAACTGAGCCAAGATGAGGCATGAAGCTAACTTGCTCCTGAAATTTTTCCCTACCAAAGATAAATGAAGCCTCTACTCTGACATTCATGCTACAGACCCCACAAAGAAAAAGAGAAGATTTAAAGAAGTTTTCAACTATAGATATTGTGGAAAAATCTTCAGTAAAGGTCTGTCTCTTTGGGGGGAAAGGAAAGGAAAGTCCAGGAGGCAGGAGAGTGGGAAAGCCAGCAGGAGGTTTTTAGCCACAGTGCAGTCCAGGTACTGACAGTTTAATATTAATAGAGGTCCAAGTAGATGGATAGCAAGCCAGTAGGGAGGATCCCAACCCCAAACAAAGTCTGAACCTTGAAAACACTGGGGTAAAAGACAGAACTGGGTTGGAAACAATCCTCTGACAAGTCAGAACCTGGACATAAAGGAGGAAACAAACATCTGCAAAGGCAAGGCCTGGACTAAATAGGCGACATCTTGGCCAACAATGAGTCAGATATCAATATATGTGTGTGTGTGTGTGTGTGTGTGTGTGTGTGTGTGTGTGTGTGTGTGCGTGTGTGTGTGTGTGTGTGTGTGTGTGCTTGCTTATATACCCCAGGAGCAGAATTACAACATCAAAAATGAACAAAAATGCTGAAAGAGTGCTCACTAGAGAAAAATACTTCACAGATAAAGATGAATGCCAAAGAAGAAAGCTGTAAAACATCACTCACAAAAGTATCAAAACAGTCTATAAATTGGACCCAAATACAAAAGCTCATCGAAGAGCTTAAAAAAAGAATTTAACAACCAAAGAAGAGAGGAAAAAGAAAAATGGAAAAAAGAAATGAAGCTCATGCAGAAAAATTGTGAACATGTTTACCAAAGAAATCAACTCCATTCAAAGTAAAAAGAACCAACTGGAAAAGCAAACACAGACGATAAATGAAGAAAATAAAATCCTAAAAATAATAATTAACCAGTTAGAAACTAATGAACTAATGAATCTACAAGACTACAAGATCCCATCAAACAAAATAGAAAGGCTGAAAAAAATGAGGAAAATGTAAAGTACCTTCTAAGGAAAACAAATGATGTAGAAATGACCTGGAAAACAGATCCAGGCAAGACAATCCATGAATCACTGGAGAGGAAGTAACTCTGCCAAACTCCTTTTATGATACCAGCATGGTGCTGTTACCTAAACTGGGAAGAACCAAAATATACAATGAAAATTATATACCAATCTCCCTAATGAATAGTTTAAATAAATAGCCATTCCCTAATTGATGGGCATCCCCTCAATTAAAATAATATTTTAATAAAATTTTAGCAATGAGACTAAAACAAGTTATTAACAGGATAATATACACCATGATCAGGTTGAATTTATACCAGGCAGGGGGGGGATGGTTCAACATTAGAAAAACACTCAACATAATTAAACTTATTAGTATTAAAAACAACAGAAACCATATGGTTATCTCAAGAGATGTTGAAAAAGCCTTTGATAAAATACAACATCCATTCCTTTTAGGGATAATGGAGTTTTCCTTAAAAATAATAAATAGTATCTATCTAAAATATCAACAAGTAATACATTTAATGATAATAAACTCAAAGTATTTCCAATATTTCAGGGGTGAAACAAAAATGCCTATTATCACCATGCCCATATAGTATTGGAAATTCTAACAATAGCAATAAGAAAAAGAAATTGAAGGAATCGGAATTGCCAATGAAGAAGCAAAACTTTGACTCTTTGCAGATGATATGAGAGTATACCTAGAGAACCCAAGAAAACCATCTTAAAAAAACTCCTTGACACAACAAATTCAGCAAAAAAGCAAGAAATAAAATAAACCTACATAAATCATCAGCATTTCTATATATGAACAATAAAGTCCAATAACAAGATATAGAAAGAGAAATTCCATTTAAAAATAACTGTAGACAATATTTAATACTTGGGAATCTACCTCCCAATTAAAACCCAGAAACTGTGTGAACACAATTATAAAGCTCTCCTCACCCAAATAAAGTCAGATCTAAATAATTGGAAAAGTGTCAAAAGATCATGTTTAGGTTGAGCTAATATAATAAAATGACAATTCTACCCAAATTAAATTACTTATTGAGTTCCATATCAATCAAACTACCAAATAACTACTTTACCAAGCTAGAAAAAATAGTAACAAAATTCATCTGGAGCAACAAAAGGGCAAGAATAGCAAGGGAACTGATGAAAAAAGAAAGTGTAAAGGAAGGTGATCTAACTCTACCAGATTTCAAACTATATTATAAAGCAGTAGTCATCAAAACTGCCTGGTACTGGTTAAGAAATAGAGTAATGAACCAATGGATTAGGATAGGTTCAAAAAAAACTGCCAATAAATGACTTCAGCAATCTACTATTTGACAAACCCAAAGACATCAGCCTCTTGAATAAGAGCTCAATATTTGGCAATAATTGTTGGGAAAACTGGAAAATCGGATGGTAAAAACTAGGCATAGAACTACATTTCACACCCTATACCAAAATAAGGTCAAAATGGGTACAGGATTTAGACATAAAGAGCAAATACCATAGATAAGTTAATAGATGAAAAATACTCCATCTATTTGATCTATGGAAAAGGGATAAATTTATGACCAAACAAGAATTAGAGCACACTATAAATTGCAAAAGGAATGATTTTGACTATATTAAATTAAAAATGTTTTACACTAATAAAATCAATGCTTCCAAAATTAGAAAAAAGCAAAAAGCTGTACAACTAGGAGTTCTGATAAAGGTCTCATTTCTAAAGTATATAGAGAATTGCATCAAATTTATAATGTCACAAGTCATTCCCCAATTGTTAAGTGGTCAAAGGATATGAACAGACAGTTCTACAATGAAGAAATTAAAGCTACAAGTAATTATATAAAAAAAATGCTCCAAATCACTATTGATTAGAGAAATGCAAATTAAATGAGGTTTCATCTCACACCTATTAGTTTAGCCCAATTTAGAAAAAGAGAAGATGATCAATGTTGGAGAGGTTGTGGTAAGACTGGGACATTGATGCATTGCTGGTGGAGTTGTGAATGTATTCAACCTTTCTGGAGAGCAATTTGAAACTATTCTCAAAGAGCAATAAAACTGTTCATACCCTTTGACCCAGCAATTCCAATTCTAGGCCTATATCCAGAAGAAATTGTAAAAAAATGGGAAAAGTCCTACATTTTCCAAAATATTCATAGCATCTCTTTTTATAGTGGCAAAGAATTGGAAATTGAGGGGATGTCCAACAATTGGGGAATGGCCAAACAAATTATGGCACATGAATACTATGAAATATTATTGTTCTATAAGAAACCATAAAGGGTTGGACTCTAGAGAAGCATGAAATGACTTACGGTATCTGATGCTGAGCGAAGGGCGTTGAGTCAAGATAACAATGTATATATCAACAATATTATGAGATGAACAACCTTGATGGAAGCAAGTTGTGGACTATATTATCCCCAACCAGAGGAAGAAAAACAAAACAAAACAAAATACATGGGGGAAAAAAGACACCCCTACCAAATCTGATGAACACTTTATAAAAACTATTTCACACATATCCCTTTCCTTTAATCCTAATTCCTCATGCCAAAAATTACTAATTTGTAAATATTTTAAACAAAATATGTATAAAATGCTAACCTGATTGTTCCCAATTGAGGGGAGGTGGGTGAGAAAGGAGGGTGGAGGGAAATTTTGTAACTTGGAAATAAGCATGTACAAATGGATGAAAATTTTAAAAAAATATTTTAAAAAATATTTTAAAAAATAATGGACTTTAGAAGTCTTTAAAGATTTATAGGAATCAATGCTGAGTAAAGTGAATAGAGCCAGAATAACATTGTACACAGCACCAGCTACATTATGAATTGATCAACTATGATGGATGAACCTCCTCTCAGCAGTTCAATGATCAAGGACAATCTAGAGAAACCTGTTGTGCAAAATGCCATTCTCATCCAGAGGAAAAAACTATGGCATCCGAATGAAGAGTAAAGCATACTGTGTTCATTTTATCTTGTTTGTTCTCTCTTGTAATCTTTTTCTTCCCCTTAGTTCTAATTCTTCTTTCACAACATGCTTAATATGGGAATATGTTAAACATATTTGTACACGTACAACCTAAATCATGGCTTGCTGCCACGAGTAGGAGAGAGGGAAGACAGGGTGATAGAAAAATTTGGAACTCAAAAACTAACAAAAGAATGAAAGATGAAAATTATTTTTGCATGTAATTGTAAAAAAAAGGAAAAAGAAAGGAAAAAGAAAAAAGATGAAGAAAAAGGAATCTCCTTGAGAGAAGGGATTATCTTTTCGCTCTTGTTGTATTCCCTACACTTAGAACAGTACCAGGCTATTTAATAGGTATTTAACAAATATTCATTGATTAATGATTGAAATAATATACAAAGATAATCTATTTACATGTAATATATCACATCTTCATATGGACTATATTTTTCACATGATACATATATGTGAAATTTTATGCATCTATGATTTTTTTACCTACTTTAAGAATCAATTAATTTTGTTATTGACTGCAAGAGAGATCTAACAATCATTCCTAGTAAGTCTTCTGATTTATAAGCAACTGCTTTCCAGGAAGGAATATCTTTTATCTGCTCCATGTAAAATGCATGAATAAAATGATGGCACTTGGTGATATAAGGAAGTATAAAGGACGATGTGCATCTCTTCAAATGTAAAGTATTATATGCGGCTTCCTAATGTGAACTGTTTTATATTCACTCCCACACATGCACTCTGAAATTTCCCTCAATCAGTAACAACAGTAGTAAAAAAGAAAGGAAAAAGAGGCCATTGGCAATATATCTAGCCTTGCTGCATGCTGAGAGATCCAGACAAGAGCACAAGCACCAGTCCTCAGATCAGTCTTAAGGCCAAATAAGTGATGTGGCCAGGCATGCCGAGCTTGTTTTGTGATGGGCTTGTTCATGCTGTAAAACCTGCCTTTGAGGAAATACTGTTCTTTCTGGTCTACATATATTGAGGCCTGAAGACCTTGGCACCCTCCACCAAACTATGCCAGCTTTACATTAATAAGATGCAACATATTTCCTCTAATTGAAAGAACATAAATCTTGACAGATTAATGAACATTTAGAAAGCTGAAAATTTTCCCATAATTTATAAATTGCAGATCACTTTACTTCTCCATATAGGAAAAAAAGACTATATGGAGCTCAGCCAAGTGACAATGGGTCAATATAACCAATTGCAGAAAGAAATGGGAGTGCCTTTAGCAAAAATAAAGACCTAAAGTGGAAAAAGAACATGACTAACATTAGCAATAGCTCCTAGCATCAGTAGAGTTGATAATAATTAAAATATAATCTTCCCTACAAAAATCCTTTTCGATTATCTCCTCATGGAGCAAAAATAATCTTTGTTGTCAAAAGCTATACCAGTTTCATTCCAATGACCTAATTCTTGAGCCCATATGACCTTAAAGAATGCTCTCCCTTCTCATCACCACCTGCTGGTTTCCCTCCTGGCTTACTTCAAGTCCCAGTGAAAATCTCACCTTTTTATGGCAAGACTTTTCCAAACCTCTTTTGTTCTGATACATGAACTCTACTCATTATCCCTATTTTATACTGCACATAGATTCTTTGTAAATAGTTGTTTACATGTTTTCTACCCAATTAGACTTTTAGCTTTTTGAAAGCAGGAATTGTCTTTTTCTTCTCTATGTATACCCAAGCAGTAGCACAATTCCTTACACATAATAGTTGATTAATAAGTGTTTACTAACAGAACTGTTTACTAACTGGACTAATCTCATTCCCCAATTTACTGCATTCCTTATTGAATCTTTACATATGATCTCTCCTATCTCCTCCCCATACTTTCCCACAATAACCTAAAAATGTACTTATTAAAAGTTTTCTAATAACTCAATATCCTATTTCCTCAAGTCCTATTTCCTCCTTTAATTTTTCTAACTCAACTGAAAGTGATCTCTCCATCCTCAGATTTTTCATAGTGCATTCTATACAATTTCTTCTAGCATATGTGGCCTTCTGCCAGACTTATATCTGTACATTTTACTCCATCTCTGGATATGTAATGTGATACACATAATATTATATGATATTGCCTATTAAAATAACACTATTTCTATGTGTAATATATAACATAATATACCAGTAATACATAGTATTTATAGACAACTAGGTGACACACTAGAAGAGCACTGAGATTAAAATTAGGAAGACCTAAATTCAAATGTTGAATCAGACATTTACTAAATGCACAACTCTGGGCATATCATTTAACCTTGGTCTGCCTCATTTTTCCACATCCATAAAAATAGGATAATAATAGCACCCAGTTTGATTATGAAGATTACATTTAAAATTTTTTTTAAATATGAAAAGATTATGAAAACATTATATAAGTACTATTAATGTTGTTACTGTTTATTATTGCATTAGTCCCCTAAAATCATAAATAGTACTTTGTTTTATTTTTAAGCTCTCTATTCCTTGGCAAAATGCCCTACATATAATAGCCAAAAATGCATGTTTATTGGATTTGATAAAATAGCTTGAAGAAATGGGATCAAAATATCAAAGATGTATTTAAGAAGCTCTATGCATTTGTAGAATAAATCATTTCCCCCTTTCAACAGTAGTTCAAATGGTTTTGAACTATCACTCCCTGATCTAAAAATGTTATAACCCAGAAGAATTTTACCACCTTAGGAAATCTTTTAAAATAATCTATAAAATGTGTTAACATCTCATCAAATGAATTAAATTATGGGTGACATGTCATTTTTACAGTTCATTAACAGCTAATTCAAGTTGTTCATTCCCTGCCTCCCTAAACTACTTTGCCTTCTTTTGGCATATTTTATATGTATACAGTTATATCTCTGTAAGTAGAATATAAACTCTTTGAAGGTAAGGAGTAAGTCAATTTTATCTTTGTATCCCCAACATTAAAGCACAATGCCTGCTATGTAGGAAATGCTTACAATAACAGTAACTACAGTCTTCTTGTCTAGATCTTACTTTGCTTATTGTAACATATTTGGGTATTTTTGGAGAGTAGAGTTGAATATCTGTTATTACTTTCTTCTTCTTCTCTGATGAACAGAAGAGATTAATTAAAAAGTTATCTATTAGAGAATATTATTTGCAAATATCTATTCATTGTCTACTAATACTCCCATTGAAGATACTTTTGATTCATGTATATATAGACAAATCTCATAATGAGAAAGTAAGCATATAGGTCAAAACTTCTCCCAGGTTGAGGATAAGGGGGAGTGGGAGGGGGGGGAAGAGTGAGAGAAAGAAGAGTACTTTAATTTTTATTTATATTTATTTATTCTTATTTTAATTTTAATGTATTTTAAAATTTACTTGAATTTATATTAATTTTGTGACCTTTTCTTTATTCATTATTCTTTCCTCTCTATCCTATTTGAAGATTTGATTAGTCTCACACACTGCTACAATAATTATCTAACTTTTTAGCCTAGTTAAAATATGATGTCTTCTTAAGTTCATGTGGTCCCCACCTCTGCTCTTTTATGTAGTTTTATCAAGTTAAAGATCTATGAGCAAAATCATAGCTCATATGAGCCCTTGGGTAGGGAAAATTCCCAATATTCAGGCATTGGTTTGCCTCTCCACCCTAATTTATTTTTCTTGACACAAACCTCTTCAGGTTTGATTTAAAAAAAATCAGAAAATCTTAAATGTTTAAGTAAAAGAACTAAACCTTCTATTTAACAATATTTGTTACTAGTATGTCAGGCAGTTGGGGAAAAGAGTTATTTTTTTTTAAATTCTCTTAGTCCTCAAGAAATGGGTACAACCAATAACCTGCAGTGGAGTTTTTATGCTTTGAGATCATTAGAGGATGATGACCTTCTTCATCCCCTCCCTTTTATATAACAAAACCCTCTCTTTGTTTTCATCTTTGAATCAATCCTTTCATTTTTTTTCTTTCAGCTTCTCCTTATTTATTGGTTTTTTATAGCTCTTTCCAGTGTAACTTATAAGTTCTTTACAGGATTGACGACCCAGTTTCCCTACTGTTGCTGCTAAACTTATGATAAATTCAAGAAACTTTCAAGACTGAGACAATTTGTGGACCTCTGAACTACAAATTCCAGGATGTTATTTAGTTCTTAATCTTCTACTGTACTCATGATATTCAGCACAATTCTAGTTCATCATTGCACCAGTTATAATGTTTAGAACACAACCTGAATCCAAATCAGTTTAAATGGTTCTTCACATAAATATCAACAAATTGACCTGGAATATGTTTATTCTACTTTTGCTTATGAGATGCATATGTCATGAATAGATTCTACAGATTTATTTTCACTTTTGCACTGTTCTTACTTCATTTAAATCTGAACTTAGGATATGGGTCATTTTGTACCTTAAAGGGTAAATGTATTTTAATATAAAAGATCCTAACCCTTTCCTAAAGGTCCTCAATTAAGGATAAAACTTCCAAAAATGCATATGCATAGATATATAGTGTTTAGTATATATATATATATATATATATATATATATATATATATATATACGAACCTGCAACATATTTGCACAAGAGCCAATGGCTTCATCCCCAACTGAACTTCCCAAAACTTTGAAGGAAGTAAAGTGTGTATTTGCCAACTTTCCTGGCCCTAACAAAGTTTAACAAGAATGCAAACACACAAAGTCATTCTGAGGACATTTTAGGACAAAATTAGAAAGAGAATAAAAAGCAGAAGGGCAATAGAAAAGATCCACAAAGAGTCTTATGAGAAACTGTTTTCAATCTTAAGAACAATGAAGACATAAATCTTGGAGACACAATTATGATAACAATTCCAAATATGCTTAGAGAAGAGGTAAAAATACTACTAAAGAGAGGACAGGTGATAAAAGTAGTCAGATAGGATCAAGGATAGAAGACATAAGTAAAGGAAGTCACACAATTGTGAGGGACTTAAATGCTTGACATACAAGACACCCGAAAAAGAATACATCAGAGAGGTGGGAAAATGTTCATCTTATAAACACTGAACAAAATGGATTTATAGAATATTGACAAATTTTGACCTATATGCTTACTTTCTCAATATGAGATTCATCTACACATACATGAATCAAAAGTATCTTCAATGGGAGTATCAGTAGAGAATGAATAGATATTTGCAAATAATATTCTCCAATAGATCACTTTTTAACTATTTTGAAAACTGACTGAAAGAGAAAGAAAGTATAGGCTTCCACTTTAAGTACTGTTTATTAATTTTGAATAAGCATTTGATTTGAAGTGTTAAATACTTTTAAAAGGATAACCTTTATAACAAGGTGTCTTACATTCACACATCAAAAATCATTCAAGATGCTTCTAAATAGATAACAATAGAAATAACCCTATTCAACTAATCACCCTCTAATCTTATACAACATTTGAGACATAAATAACTGTTAAATGATAACCCTACTATGATGGAGGAAATCCATTGTGGTCTCAAAATTGAAGGGGCATTGGTTATTTTTTGTTAAGTGTTTCAATTTTTTTATAACAGAAGAAATTTTATTGGCTACTTTAAGCTCAGACATTAAAAGTTTCATAGAAGATATCTATTATAAATTGAAAGAGTTTGGTTAGCAATCTGTACAGAAAGAATCAAGTGGAAGAAAAATGTTTATTGCCCAAAGTAGAACATATATTTAGATAGTCAATAAGGCGTTGTGGTAACCTTATTGAATGTATATGAGAGAAAGATAATAACAAATGAACAGCAAGTTGGACATAGAATTGAAAAGAAGAATGGACTATATTGCATTGGAGAAATTGTAAAACTTTTTTTAATGACTACATTCCAGAGACAAAAAATCAGTTTTTGATATAAAATTTCTACTTGTGTCGCTACATGACAGTGAGACATACAATATAATAGTTCCTAAAGAATTAAATGAATTTTATAATGAGAACAATGGCAGGTAATAATAGGCTTCAACAAATAATCATTAAGGAACTTTAAAGAGGAATGTGATTATCATTAGACAAATAATAGGAAAAGTAGGTGAACTATTTATGTATTGAAGATGAGACATGATACATGAACACCCAAGTTCTGAAACATACTAGATACTACTTCAAAATGTTAAAAGAAAGTACAGAAGGTCTCTCTTCACCCAAGAGAACTTATAAGAGAACATGAACAAACATTGCAAAACAAAGGCAGAGAAGAGTGAGTTAAGACAGACATTTTTAGAAGAAAAACCTAAGTAAATGAGAGAATAGAATCTTTTGAAAAAAAATTTCTAACAATTTCTCCCTGAAAAAGGGAGTCAAAAATCACACTGATTTTCTTCTAGTGATGTTGAATGTCAGAGAGGCAGGAATCTTCAGGCACTGATGAACTGAAGTTGAAGATGATCTAAGTTGCTATGGATAAATGGGTTTGTAATTTGCTTGAACAAGAAGCAACACATCATACACAAAAATCTATAAAGAATTTATAGCACGAAGACTGTCATATAAATGTATGATCACAAAAGGGAATATAATCATTTACCTTATGTTTTTATTCCTATCAAATTTTTCCCTCATAGTTCTCATTTCTTTTATAATTTTATTCTCTAATATTCATTTCATTCATAAAATCATTAGAAATTTTTAAAATTAATTACTTCATCTCTTCCAAGAATTCTAGTAGAACTTGAATTGAAGCTATGTTTTTCTTTTGGACTTTATTTGCATATAATTTGGGGTTTGTGTTTTAGGAGTTCTTGTCATTATAATAAGCCTTCATGGTGATTTTCTTTTTCTGTTTGTTTACCTGGGGTGGGGGGGATCTGTAAACTATCAATCACTGATCTCAAAGCTGTCTGATCCCTGGCAAAATCTAACACCTGCCCTTTTGGTCTGACATTTGTAATCTCCTGACCTGACTTGGCAGCTAGGCAAAACCATTGTAATCTTGCACCAGTGATAATCCAATGGACCACTGCTGGTTCTAACTAGTCAAATTGTTAGAATATTCTACAGGTTCAAAACAACTCTCTTGATTATAGTCACTCCCTTGATCTGAGCTCTCTGTCAGGGGTTATTCATCTTCATGGTTCAGATCAAGTTGGAGCATAAATCTAAGACCCTGATCCTGTGACAAAGGCACATATCTACATCCTGATTCTGTTACTTGTCATTGACTAGAATACACCTCCAGTCCATGATTCCTTGACCCTCCTCAATCCCCAATGGATTTGTGTCCAATCTTGTAGGTATAAGCAACAGAGGCAGAGGAAAGCAGAGAGGAACAGAGAGAGACAAACTGGGGATGATGGGAGTGTGAAATACAGTAATACCACATCTACTTAGCACCTGGATTGTACTGACTTGTAAAATATATGACAAGTAGTTAGAATCAAATATTTGAATTGAATATTAAGAATAATTTCCTGACTATAAATATTGTAAGAAATCTATTATGTCACTCCATCTTAATGATCAGAGCTTTCCATCTGATTGGATGCTAAAACATTCTATTAGAATCTAAGTTCCTTCAAAGCAAGAGGGTCTTGCTTTTCTCTTTATATCCTCAGGGCTTAGTTCACTGCTTTATACACAAGAGTTTGCTAGGTATTTAGGAAGTGTTGGAATGGAAAAGAACTATCCTGAGAAAGGAACCACAAATTGTGGATAAGACAGTAATGAAAAGGACTTTAAACAATGTTGCAATGCATTAGTGGAAGTAATGAAAAATTATTAATGATAGAAGAATAAGGCTGACACAAGACACTAAGGCCATGTTAAAGATAAGAGAGATTTACAATTACAATAATTACAATCACAAGGAAATTAAATATATTTATATATTCTTTTTTGTCTATATGTCCACACCTATGCTTAAGATGTTTATATTTATCTACATCTTCTTCACTACAGTTTTACTCCAATGGAAATCACCACATAAAAAAGCAGAGATTCTCATAAATTAGCCTACTATTGGCTTCAGGGTGATGGATTGTTTTGAGTCCCAAACACTTACCTCTGCTAAAGAGTCTGTCTTGATGGGGGAGAAACAAAAGTGACATAATAAGAGTAACTTGAAATACATCTCTATTTTATAGATGTCATAATTAAATAACTCTATCATCTTATAAGTGGAAAGGCTCTCAAACACCATTTTGTCTAACCCTTAGCTGAACTTATATCTAACTGTAGCATAAAACTGAAACTGTATTTTTTTAAGATTATATGAGTAGATTGAAAGCTCTGGCAGTACTTGACAAGCAGATTTTTAAAGCGTGAACTCTCCATCTGTTTTCTGAAGATTAGCCTAGTTGTTCTACAGAGGTTCATTGAAAAGATGAACAGTGATGAATTTTGCCCACAACAACTTTTAAAGGCTATCTGATAGGACACAGAGAAGTTGATATTATCAATGACAGTAGAAATATCCTGACAAATAAATGGCAAATGTTTTCAAGTACAGATACCAGAATAGTATTATGTGAATATAAATAACAGAATTTAGAATCCATTTGGTGTGGTTTGTCATGATTGACAGATGCTATATTTTGTCAGCCAATCAGAAGTTGTCATCATCATCATCATCATTATTAAAATAATGATTCTAATTGGTATGTAGGAAAGGTAGATGGAGAAAAGGGAATAAGCATATAGTTTATATAGTACTTGATATGTGTTAGATATTATATTAAGCACATTGAAAATATTATCTCCTTCCATACTTTCAATGACCCTTTGAGATAGGTGTTATTTTTATCCCTATTTAGACAGTGAGAAAATAGAGACAAAAAAGGATTTGCCCAAGTTCACACAGTTACTAAGTTTTTAAGATCAGATTTTAAATTAGAATTTCCTGACTCTCAGTCTAATAGTGTTCTACTCACTGTATCACTTAGCTGACTTAGCTGACTATAAGAGATAATCTTTTGGTTGAGGACCTTCAAGTATAGATAATTCAGGACTTTTTCAGTTTAAGATCACTCTAGGGAGAAATTTTATTTTTTTACACTAAATGAAAATTTCCTTCTCTGAAACTATCACTTTTTGATTTGGTTTTGTCCTCTATAGCTGAGTAGAAAAAATACTTATCAGTATGACAATATTTCAAATACCTGAAAACTATTATCATATCTCCTCTAACTCTTCTTTTTTTGGAGGTTAAAGATATGTACACATATGATATAAGATGTAATTTATAGACCTTTGACTGTCCTGGACAAAAGTCTCTTTTATACTGTTGTTGTTGAATCATTTCAGTACTGTCTGATTCTGATTCTACCCAATAAAGGCAGTTTCTAAAATGTATATACATATATATATATATATATATGTATATATGTATGTATGTATATATATATATATATATACAAGTCACCAAGATGTAGTCTAATCAGAACATGACACAATAGGGCTATTGGTCTCCATGATTAAAGATAGGGGAATATTAATGATCTTGAAAACTAATATTATTCTCAGATTTTTTTTCCTATGAAATTTTGCCATGTAATTGACTATAGTTGATTATTTGAACCTAATTATGAGATGTATATATTCTTTACTATCTTAAAGTTTCTATGAGCAGAATTCATCCATCAGATAATTTAAGGGATCTCTGAGTAAAATATAAGTGATTCTTATCTATTATTTTCTAAAGCTCCTTCACAGAATATTCATTTCAATAGATATTTATTATATACCTGCTATGATTCAGAAAATTAGTTTATTTGCTGAGTTCTACCTATTATGTCACCTTCTTTGTATTTTCATAATTCATGGATGCATCAGCACATGAAAAGTCCAGTCCATTGAAATGATTTAGAAATATTCTTATTAAACATCCTTTTATTTTATTTATTCTACTATTCTATCATTGAACTTTGCTTTCTTTGCAACCTGACTCTGCCATCTCATAAAATTAAGTATTTTCTTAGACTGTATATCATCAAACTCTTGTTAAATATGCAATAAATGTTATCATTCAAATCATCAAAAAGAAGGATAACAAGTAAAAAACTAAGAACATAAGCTCTTAGTGAATAGTGTGGTCATTTTCTCCTTTCAGTTTGATATTACTGACTACTCTTTGGGTTCATTAGCCTAATGAAATCCAAATTCATTATAATTTACTATAATAAACCCCAGACCTATCCATCTTTTTTATAAAAATTTGCTGACATTGATCTGTTCCATCTATTGATTTTCCTTGATCTATAAGTCTATGTACATTTTTAAAGTTTAAATTTGCATTAATATAGTTTATTTTATATGATCTTTATTTCCTAAATGTCAACATGGTAAATTAACATATCAACCAATTCCAGTATTATATACAGTATTCCATACTCATAATTCACAACTGCAAAGAAAAGAGAAAGGTTCACTTTCATATCCATTCCTTGGAGTCACATTTAGTTATTATAATATTATATCCAAATAATTTTGATTTTTAATGCTGTTACTGTTCTTATCATAAGATTATGTATATAGTTATTCAAATTTTGTTTAATTGATAACACATCAGTTCATTTATGTCTTCCCATATTTTTTCTTCATTCTTCAAACTCATTACTTCTTGTTGTTAAAGTGATTTTAATTTTTGTGTTAATTATTTTTCATTATATGTAAAGATACTTTTTTCAACATCCTTTTTTATACTTTTCTCCCCTCCTACCTTGGGATAGCAAGTAATCTGATATAAATTATACATGTATAATCATGTTACACATATTTGCTGTGAAAGAAGAATCAGAACAATAATGGAAAACCTAAGGGAAGGAAAAAAGCAAAAAATAAAGTTTAAGTGTGAAAATATTATGCTTGGATCTGCATTCAGGTTCCATTGTATTTTGTCTGTATATGGATGACACTTTCCATCACAGGTCTTTAGAACTGTTTTTGATGGCTGTATTGCTATCCATCAGAATTTGTCATCCCACAGTGCTTCTGTTCACTTCACGCAGCATCATCCATATCCTTTGACCATTTATCAATTGGGGAATGATTTGTATTCTTATAAATTTGACTCATTTTTCTATATATTTAGAAATTAGCTCTTTTTCGGAAATACTAGGTGTAAAAATTGTTTCCCCAGCTATCTGTTTCTTCTAATTTTGATTGTATTGCTCTTGCACAAAACTTTTCATTTTAATTTAATCAGAATTATCCATTTTGCATTTCATAATGTTCACTATCTTGTCTTTGGCCATGGATTCTTCTCTCCTCAGCTCTAACAGAAAAATGATTCCTTGTTCTTCTGATTGTTCTAATTGTCACTCTTAAAGTCTAAATCATATTCCCATTTTGATCTCATCTTTGTATAGGATGTGAGATATTGGTCTATGCTGAATTACTGCCTTACTGTTTTCTAGTTTTTCCAGTAGTTTTGTCAAATAATGAATTCTTATCTCAGAAGCTGGAGTTTGGGGGTATTCCAAACAGCAAATTCATCACTTATCAGAGCAAAGAAATACTATATTACATTGTGGTGCCACACTTTATTTCTATTCATACTAATAAGTAACTACTTTGTTCAGGATTTTGTTTGTACTAAAATCATTCTATAAATATTTTGTTGCTTTATGTATAAATGGATGCTGACTTTTTGTAACCATTTCTTCCCTTTACTAAATATTTACAAACTCCCTTTAATCATCATGTGCCAGAATTCATCAATTATCAAAATGAGAGTACAATTTCACTTCAGTTCTTCTATTTTGCTAAATCCTTGTGAAAGCAAAATGGTCTGCCACTGTCTTAGTCATCATTTCCTTCTTTAGATTGTTCAAAAGTAGTATCAAGAATAGTATTTTCACAATGTAGTTTTGAAAAATTAATAAAATAACCTATATGGTGCTTTAAGAATATGAGATTATTATGATACCGAAAAAATAGGCTAATCAAACAGTGAAGGAACTTAATGAGCTTAACATACTCAGGCAACAATTCCCTTTTTAGGGACATTTTAGAATTCTTCCCCTTATGCTGCATTGATTTAGTTCAGCAGCATATACATATTATTCCTAATATTCTGTTCATTGGGATCTTTCTTCTCTCTGAATGATTCTACTTTGCATTTATTGTGTGCAAGACAAAATAGAATCCAGCTACAATGTGTTGCTTGTAATAGCAATCCTCTTTTCTGATATCTTTTCATTATTAAGGAAGAAACAAAATTCAAAGCTTAGTGTTTGCAATTTCTGAAACTCTTCCTCCCTGATTGAAATATACTTGCCTTGTCTTTTTGTTAGACTAATTCTGCCCTGTGTTCCTTCTATACCATGTCGTTTGCACGTTAGTTCTAATGGCTATAAATGATCCTTTTTTTGATCTAGTCTTCTCCAAGCCTTTTCTTGTTAAAGACTGTTTGCTGCATTTGTGGCAGGTGCATTGTAGCAACATAAAAGATGCCAGTCCTTGTAATGTTAACATTTCTCTACATGGTGCTTTTGCTACATAGATACAATTTTAAGTTTTCATTACCAACTTTGAAAAACATTCTCCATCTTTAGTGATAAATATCAGTTGCATTTCTACTGAATCCATAGAACAGTTAAGATAATATTTTTCATAAATGTATTAATTTCTACAATTTTAATGTTTTTGCTTGTAGTTTTTGATTCATGTAATGAGTTTCCTTCATATAGAATAAAACAGCCTTAGACTTAAATGTATTAAATTACATCCTTTGGCAAGATCAAATAATTCAAAATCAGAAAATGAGACGATTTATCTGTGGAAATTACATTCAAGAGGAAGCATTAATGTCTGTTAACTTGGGACTTTTCCTTTTGTTTTAAAACTGATCCTTTCCACATATGTGATCCCCTCCATTAGCTTGTAAACTTTTTGAAAGCAGGTCCTGTATTATTTTTCTATTTGTATCCTCAGCCCTTAGCACAGTGCTTTCCTCATAGTGAGTGCTTAATAAGTGCTTCAGTGCATTTATGTATTCATTCATTCATTCCAAAAACTAGGAAGTTATCAAAGGATTGGAAGATTGTCTAGTTCAATTTTTACCTGAAACATAAATCTCTTTTCCAATTTACCTGTGAAATGCTTATCTAGTCTCTGCTTGTATAGCTCCAGAAAAGCAAAATTCACTATTTCTTAAGATAGTTCATTTTATTTTTGAGTATCTCTCATAATCTCCTCTATCAACCATTTCACTTTCTTTATTGAGTTAAAGAATTCAAATATGTGAACTATGTCATTTTTGTCATCTTTTTAACTTTCTACTATCCACTCAGAGTAATTTCCAGTCACATTTGATTTCTTACCTCAAAAATATGATCTAAACTTATCTTCATTTGTACTTTTGCATTGATAACTTTTTCTCTTTATTTCTCTATTTTCTAGCTATGGAAATCATCTTTCAAGAACAATTCTCCTGCCATCTCCATCATGGGATTTCTTCTGATTCCTCCACCTAGAATTGGGTTTTCCTTCATCACATTAATGGTACCTCACAGCCTGTAATCATGCCCCAAATTTTACATAACATTCTGTTGTTTTTGTTTACCCTTCATTCTTGAAGAAGACCATGATATCAGGGAGATGATGCTGACAAGCTAATGAATTCAATTTGAGTGAGGATGTACTCTGCTAAGACACCAATCTTACTTTCTCCATTAGAGTAATCTGGGTCCTGTGATGAGATATGAATCAGGATACTGGAGATAACCCTGGATGCAAAGCAATCAGGATTAAATGTCTTGCCCAAGGTCACACAGCTAGAATCAAGTGTCTAAGGCCAGATATAAATTCAGTTCCTCCTGACTCCTGAGTAGGTTTTCTATACAATGGACCACCTATGTTAAACTCTGGTCTAATGGACTGATATCAGTGTAAAAAAAGTTCTCTGTAGAGTGCTCAGGGATCATGTTATTCAATATTTTTATCAATGACTTGAATAAAGCTATAGATTCATTTTTAACATACTCATAGCAGATGCAAAGTTGTAGGAAATGTTAACAATGTATGATGGAAAAAACAAGCAATGACAAAGAAGGGCACAATCAAATTTCAACAGATTTTATTGCAAAATAGAAAAGATGTAATAAATTACAATTTTACAAGAATAAATGCAAAGTAAAACACCTGGATTTTAAAAGTCAATAATATAAATAGAATATGAGACATGATAGACCAGGTAATGTTTATGGGAATAAAATCTTTAGATAGAAAGCAGGTTCAACAGGAACTTTCAATAGTCAAAATTATTCATTCAACTTCATGCTATGGTAATGTAGAATATACTGTGTTCGGTTCTAGATTTTGGGCATGGAGAAGCTAGGGGAATTCTAGAAAAGTGGTGATATGCTTTTTAAGGACCCTGACTTCATGTCAAATTTTGGGGGGAGGTAATAATTTCATTTTTGGATATATTAACATTGAGGTACTAGTGGGGTATAGATGTAGATTTAATTTTCATCAGGATAAAAGAAGTTGAATTCACTGGAGCAGGTGAAATCACTCAGAGAACCAGAAGACAGAAGAGAGTAAAGGACAGTGCCTTGGCAATAGCAGCAAGGTGGCTGATGGAGCTGTAAGATAATGAAATATGAAAAAAATAGCAATTAGACATGAATGGAAACAGAGATGGGTAATGTTGCTGAGACAAAGAGAATACAGAAAATTGAGGAAGTGGAAGTAGTCAAAAATGTCAAATATTTGAAAAGAAGACTATGATTGAAAAGAATGAATGAACTAAAGACAGGAAGAGAAAAAAAGACAAAGAAAGGCACATAAGGAACTTCAGAAGGAAACATATGCAGGACAGTTTGAAAATAAACCTCATAATTCATGAGGGAAAATCCTGAAAATTTGAAAATAATGTACAATTGTGATTTGCAATCTATTATGAGTATTAATAATTAAGAAGTATAGGCAGCTAGATGGTACAGTGGATAGCGCACTGGGTCTGAAGTCAGGAAACCCTGAGTTCATATACAGCCTCAGATATTTATAGTTATATGACATTGATCAAAATACTTAACCTTTTTTTTGTATCAATTTTCTTATGTGTAGAATGATCCAGAGAAGGAAATGGCAAATTACAGCATATTTGCCAAGAAAACTCCAAATGTAATTTAAAAAAATGGCAGGCACAAGTGAAAACAACCGAACGAAAAAAACAACGAAACTTAAGTAGGCAGTATGGTAGAATAGTTCTTTGTAATTGTGGATACAAAGATAAGGGAAAAATTATTTTTTATGATCAACCAAGATCATCTATACTATTGAGTTTTTTTTAGTCACCAAAATGAGGATGACACAGACACAGATTCATTGGTAGGAGAGTTAGGGAATCATTCACTCATCTATATGCTCATATCCTAGCAGAATGATTTCTACATCTGACTTCAATGCTATGTTTAGTAAGCTAGAACTAGAGGGGAAATATTCTTAAGCTTAAAGAGAATTTACCAAAAAAATCTTCAAAGGGAGAAAGTAGTCATCTGAAAACGTGTAATAAAGTATATTCATTGGAATTGAAATGATCCTTGGTTAAAAACTTAAGAAAGTAAATTAAAATGCCAGGCATGCCAGATAACTTTAGCACTACAGAATATGTTTCACTTTCCCTCCTACTACAAAGGGTAAAGAGTTTATCACAATTAAATATTCATGAGATAAAACATCAAGGTTCCAAGTCTTAGATCAAGTTGAAGACTAGCTGTGGTCTTGATCTGGCCTGTGACTTGTCTGAATATTAAATGTTTAGGAAAAGAGTAACTCAAATTCTACTATGAGAAATAAATTCAATTAAAATCTGATTCACTAAAAGTTAAATTGTAAAATCTTATGTAGAATCCAATTGTCAATAAAATATGCCTCTATATAAGACCATGTAATGTCTACTGGAACTCTTTTCTTAACTCACGGATGACCTCTCATATATGCATATCAACCATTGATTTTTTCCTTCTAGTCTTATATGATGTCCTAATCAACTTTTCTTCCTATTTCCTTTTACCCTCTCCCAAAACAGATATTGACTATAATCAAAAACTGTAATGATTTCGAAGGCATCTTCTCAATGCAGGTTTCACCCCCTTTCTTTGCACACAACTCCCTGTAAATTTTGTTTTTTCTTTGTCTGTATTTTTTTAGCCTTGGGTGTCAGTTAGGAAGGCACTGCTTATATTAATCATTTGAAATGAAAATCCTATCTGAAGCCTCCTTGGAAACAGGTGGAAGCAATTTCATTTCAAAAGACTGATGGAATAGAAATGCACCCAAGGAAGCCTTGACCGATGTGACATCCTCTTTTTTAAAGATCTAGCAAAATGAAGGTTAATCCAGCCATGGGTAGAATGCCTCTTCTGAGTGAATACAAACCAATGAATAGAATAGAAGGCATATTTGTATGGGGGTTGGGGAGTGGAGTACAGAGAAAATAACCATTGGCTTGTCATGCTAAGAAGCAACAAGAAATAGAAATGAAATGCAGGGCTTCTAAAACTTGTCCACAGTATAGGTAGACCCACACTCATGACTCTAATATGAAATTGTCCTATCTATTTTTCAGTTTCAGCTAAAGTTTTTCATTGATTTATTTGATTTTCAAGTTGTCTACACTATTACAGGACACAATGACAAAGATTTGACTATTACTTTTTACTCTTTGATCTGCAGAAAATTTTGCCAAGCCAACCATAAAAGAATGCCAGGTACTTTCTATTAGTTCTCTCCTAATAAGGCTTCCCAATAATTCAATTTATTATCTAGCAACATGATTTAATGAGCAGATCACAGAACTTGGAATCACAGATGTGCTCACATTCTTCTGCTAACACTTATTAGCTATATGTTTCTAAGATATTCATGTTACCTCTCTGGGACTCAATTTTCTCATTTGTAAAACAGGAAAGTTGAATAGAACACTTTAAGGTATCTTAAATCTCTAAATTTAAGATTGTAATGAAATATGAAAATTCTCATTTCCAAAATGGAGAAAGCAATCAGAAAAAGAGGGAAAAATGAACAAATTTTTTCTTCTATTAATTATTTTTTTCATTTGATAAAAGCTGATCTCAGGATTTATTTACATGGCTAACTGCTTATGTTTAGGTTTTTTCAACTTTAAGAGAATAACAATTCACACATTAGAAAATCCTCATGATAGATAACTTGGGTTGTAATGTTACTGGATTCAAATCCTCTTATAATTCATATCAAAATTTAGAATTGTAGGCAACATTAGAAGTCATTTGTCATATCATTTTTAAAAAAATTAAACAATTTTATTTAAAGTTTTGAGTTATAAATTCTAAACCTGATTTACAGGCAAGATGGTGGAGACAAACTAGGCACTGTGTTAAGTGCTTCTGGTGTCCCCTCAAAAATAACAGGAAAAAAACCTCTTAACAGAAACTCGATCAACAAAACACAGAAAAAGAAACTAAGAGAAGAGCACCTACAAACAAGGTCTGTCTCAGCGGATTGTGGATGACTTGGAGTGGAGACCAGAGGGTCAGTGCAGGGACAACAGTGGGGGGAAGCCAGAAGACCAGTGTTAGCCAAAGAGACTTTAGGAAGAGGTGCTTTTTAGCAATGTAGTTTTTGGACAGGGGGAGGGGAGGTCTGCATCACTGGAAATCTTCCAGCTTAGTGGAGGACTTGAGCTCCATAATTTTAGTAGAGCATTCTTCCAGGAATAAACTGTAGTCACCCTCATCCCCATCCCCTCAGGCTCAGATGTGAACTATAGAGTTTGCTCAGCTGAAAGGAAGATTTGTTTCCAGTCCATTGTTCAAGGTCAACTCAAACCCTGCTGCCCCGCTTTACTCCATCCTCACCCCACCCCCCTCACTCCGGCCAAGATTGGGAGAGGCCTTCAATCACTCCAGAGAAAGAAAACAATACCCCCTACTGGCCATCCCTTGGAATTACTAAGCCACGAGAACAAACCTCTAGGGTTTTCAAAAGCAAACCTCTGAGAGCCAGCCCCTCCCCCCACAAGACCATAGAATAATGAAGAAAAACCAGTGAAAAGAGGGACCCATGGAGAAATACTGAGAAGAAATAGATTCAAACCCAGAGAGATCTAGCACTTCTGAGGAGAATATGAATTGGTCTCCAGCCCAAAGAGACTTCCATGAAGATATCAGGAAGGAGTTTAAATACCAATTGGAAAAGTTGGTAAAAGAAATTCAAGAAAAAATTAACACATGGCAAGAGAAAATAACATCTTGCAACAAGAAAACAAATCCTTGGAAAATGCAATAGTACAAATACAAAATGAGAATAATTCTCTTAGATCCTCATTTGGGCAAATTCAAAAAAAAACCAATTCTCTCAAATTGTCAATTGGGAAATGCAAAAAGAAAGTAATTCTCTCAAAACTGCACTTGGGCAAATGGAAAACTCCTTCAGAAATAGAATTGACCAACTAGAAAAGAAGTTGCAAAAGGTAAATGAAGAAAATTCTTCTCTAAAAAAAGAATGGAATCTGTGGAAACTAATGACTTCATAAGACAACAAGATTCTGTTAAACAAAACCAGAAGATGGAAAAAATAGAAGAAAATTTAAAATGCCTTATCAGTAAAACCACTGATGTCTAGAACTGATCAAGAAGGAACAACCTGAGAAATATAGGACTTCCTGAAAACAATGAAGAGGAAAAAAAGCCTGGACTTAATATTGCAGCAGTTAGTAATGGAAAATTGCCCTGATATCATAGAACCAGAGGGCAAAATAGTTGTTGAAAGAATACATTGATCCCCTCTGGAAAGAGATCCTAAAATGAAAACAACAAGAAATGTTGTGGCCAAATTCAAGAACTATCAGATAAAACAAAAAATACTACAAGCAGCCAGAAAGAAACAATTTAAATACCAATAAGGCACAATAAGCATTATGCAGGACTTGGTTGCATCAACATTAAGGGATAGCAGGGCCTGGAATTGATATTCTGAACAGTGTGGGAGCTTAGAATGCAGCAAAGAATCCCCTATCTGCCAAAATTGAGCTTTCTCTTCCAGGGAAAAAGGTGGACATTTAATGAAATGAGTTACTTCCAACATTTACTGATTAAAAGACAAGAGCTAAATAGAAAATTTGGACATCAAACAGGAGGCTCAAAAGACATATTAAAAGGTTAAAAGGTGGGGGGGGGTAAAGAAAAAACTGCTATCCAATAAGATGAAACTGGCTATATCCCCACCTGGGCGAAAGACTCTAATAACTCTCAAGAATTGTAATTCTAATAGAGAGAATATACTTAACCAGAAGTGATGGAAATTCATGACTTTTCTGTGACTCAGATAGAGTGATTGAAAAACAATACCTCCTTAAAAAGGGGGGCAGTAATGAGTTGGGAGGATGAAGGAGACTGAATAGGGTAAATCACTTTACATCAAGAGGTACAAAAGGCCTACTGCAATAGAGGGGAAGAAAGGAGGAGGTTAGAACCACCTGAATCTTCTCATCAAACTTGGCTTAAAGTTAACTTACGTATTCAGGTAAGTTAAGAAACTTATATTACCTTTCAGTTGTTAAAAGGGGTAAAGGGAAGGAGGTTATGAGAAAGGGGAGAAAAGGGGGAACTAACATCAGGAAGGGAAGAAAGAAGGAGAAAAGGGAAAGGGGAAAGGAGAAAAGGGAAAGGGGAAAGTGGAAAGGGGAAAGGGGAAAGGGGAAAGGGGAAAGGGGAAAAGGGAAAGAAAGGAGAGGGGAGGATGATATAAGATGGCAAATACACTAAAGGTGCTGGTTTGCCCCCAAAACACTGGGGAATATGAATAAAGGGGGAAAAGGGAAAATACAAACAGAGGGAAGATAGCATGGAGTGCAATAAAGCATTAATAATTGGGGCAGCTAGGAGGCACAGTGGATAGAGCACCAGCCCTGAAGTCAGGAGTACCTGAGTTCAAATCCAGCCCTCAGAAACTTAATAATTACCTAGTTGTGTGGCCTTGGGCAAACCACTTAACACCATTGCCTTGACAAAATCTAAAAAATACCATGAGATAATAAATATAATTTGGAATGTGATTAGGAAAAATGCTCCCTTAAAACGTAAGCAGATAGCAGAGTGGATTAAATACCAGAATCCTACAATATGCTGCTTACAAGAAACACATTTAAAGCAGAGAGAAAAACAGAGTAGAGGTAAAAGGCTGGAGCAGAATACATTATGCTTCAGCTGAAGGGAAAAAGCAGGGGTTGCAATCCTTATCTCAGACAAAGCAGATGCAAAAATAGATATCATTAAAAGAGATAAGGAAGGAAACTATATCCTCCTAAAAGGTACCATAGACAATAAAGTCATTTTAATACTAAATATGTATTAACCCAATGGTATAGCATTGAAATTCTTAGAGGAGAAATTGAAAGAGCTTCAGTCAGACACAGACAGCAAAATTCTACTAGTAGGAGCCCTCAACCCCACATTCTCATATTTAGATAAATCAAATCATAAAATGAACAAGAAGGAAGTTAAGGTGGTAAGTAGATTATTAGAAAGCTTAGATATGAAAAACTTATGGAGGAAAATGAATAAGGATAGAAAGAAATATACTTTTTTTTCTGTAGTACATGGTACTTACACAAAAATTGGCAATGTACTAGGGCATAAAAACCTAATAATCAAAATAATCAATCCAGAAAGACAGAAATAGTGAATACTTTTTTTTCTCCAATCATAATGTAATAAAAATCATATGCAATATTGGGCCAGGGAGATATAGACCCAAAACTAATTGGTAACTAAATAACCTTATTTTAAAGAATGAATGGATCAAATAACAAATTATAAAAAGAATTAATCATTTCATCCTAGATGATGACAATAACAAAACAAAACAAAATCCCAAATCCTATGGGATATATTCAAGGTGGCTGTCAAGGTATATATTATATCTCTGTATGCTTATATGAATAAATTAGAGAAAAAGGAAATCAATGAACTAAATATGCAACTAAAAAAATTAGAGAAGAACAAATTAAAAACCCCCAATTAAATACCAAATTAGAAATTATAAAAATTTAAGGAAAAACTAATAAAATCGAAAGAAAAAAACGTTTAATCTAATAAATAAATCTAAGAGCTGGTTTTATGAAAAAACCAATAAAATTAATAAACCTCTGGTCAATTTGATTAAAAAAAGAATAAAATCAAATTGCTAGTATCCTAAATAAAAAGGTGAACTCACCACTGAGGAGTCAATTAAAGTAATAATTCAGAATTATTTTGCCCAACTCTATGCCAATAAATTTGACAACCTCAGTGAAATGGACAAATATTTCCAAAACTATGCTGCCCAGATTAAATGAAGAAGAAATTAATTACCTTAATAACCCTATCACAGAAAAAGAAATTTAACAAGGCATTATTGAACTCCTTAAGAAGAAACCTCCAGGGTCAGATGGATTCACAATTGAATTATATCAGACATTTAAGGAATAATTGGTTACAGCTCTACATAAAATCTTTGGAAGAAATAGGTGAAGATGGAACTCTGCCTAACTCTCTCTATGACACCAATATGGTGCTGATATCTAAACCAGGAAGAGTTAAAACAGAGAAAGAAAATTATAGAACCTATCTTCCTGATGAATATAGAGGCAAAAATCTTAAATAAAATCTTAACAAAAGAATTACAACAAGCTATCACTAAAATAATAAATTATGATTATGTAGTGTTTATCCCAGGAATGAAGGGCTGGTTCAATATGAGGGAAACTGTTAGTACAATTAATTATATCAATAACATACCTATCAGAAATCATATGATTATATTAATAGATGTTGGAAAAGCTTTTGACAAAATACAGAACCCATTTCTACTATAAATGCTAGAGAGTGTAAGGATAAATGGATTGTTCCTTAGAATAATAAGCAGTATCTATCTGAAACCATCAACAAGCATTATATGAAATGGGGATAAGCTAGAGGTATTCCCAATACAATCAAGGTGAAACAAGGATGTCCATAATCACCACTACTATTCAATATTGCATTAGAAATGTTAACTTCAGCAATAAGAGAATAAAAAGAAATTGAAGGAATTAGAATTTGGAAGGAAGTGTCAAAACTCTCACTCTTTGTAGATGGCATGATGACATGATTACACACCTAGAGAATCCCCCCAAAAAATCTAAAAAATTACTAGAAATAGTTAACTTTAGCAAAGTCAAAGGATATAAAATAAATCTTCATAAATCCTCAACATATATATATGTATATATGTATGTATTTATATATATGACTAGCAAGATACAGCAGTAAGAGCTAGAAAGAAAAATCCCAATCAAATTAACCTGAAACAATATAAAATACCTGGGAGTCTACCTGCCAAGGCAGACTCAAAAACTTTTTTACAAACAATTATAAAATACTTTGCACACAAATAAAATCAGATTTAAATAACTGGGCAAACACCAACTGTTCATGGATAGGTCGAGTTAATATAATAAAAATGACAATTCTACCAAAACTAAACTACGTGTTTAGTGCCCTACCAATTAAAATTCCAAAACATTACTTTAAGGAGTTAGAAAAAATTGTAAGTAAATACAGATGGAGAAATAAAAAGTCAAGAAATTCCAGGGTTTCAATAAAAAAAAGTGAAAGGAAGGTGGTTTAGCCTAGATCTAAGTGTCAGTAATCAAACTGACTGGTATTTGGTAAGAAATAGAGTGGTGGATTAGTGAAATAGACTAGGTGCAATAGCATGAAACAATTATAGTAATCTGCTGTTTGATAAATCCAAAGAGTAGAGTCCAGCTATTGGGATTAAAAACTCTATGTTTGATATAAACTGTTGGGAAAATTGCAAGTTAGTGTGGAAGAAACTTGAATTAGACCAACACCTCATACCCTATTCCAAAATAAGATCAAAATGTATACAGGATTTAGACATAAAAAACAATATTATAAGCAAAATAGATGATCAAGGAGTAGTATACCTCAGATCTATGGAAAGGTAAGCAGTTTATGACCAAGGAGGAGATGGGAAACATCATTAAAAACCAACTAGATAATTTTGATTACATTAAATTAAAATGGTTTTGCACAGACAAAACCACCATACACAAGATCAAAAGAAATATAGTAAATTGGGGAACAATTTTTACAACTATTATTTCTGACAAAGGACTCATTTTTAAAATATACAGAGAACTGAATCAAATTTTCAAAAAAAACAAGTCATTCCTGAATTGAAAAATGATCAAAGGATATGCAAAAGCAATTTACAAATGAGGAAATCAAAGAGATCCATAGTTATATGAAAAATTGCTCTAAATCACTACTTATTAGAGAAATGCAAATTAAAGCATCTCGGAGGTACCACCTCATACCTCCCAGACTTGTCAATATGACCAGAAAGGACAATGATCAATGTTGGAAGGGATGTGGGAAATCTGGGACACTAATACATTGTTGGTGAAGCTGTGGACTCATCCAACCTTTCTGGAGAGCAATCCAGAATTACTCCAAAAGGGCAACAAAAATGCACATATATTTTGATCCAGCAATATTGCTACTGGGTCTATACCCTGAAAGGATGATGAAAAAGGGTAAAAACATCACTTGTACAAAAATATTCATAGCAGCCCTCTTTGTGGTGGCAAAGAATTGGAAATTAAGTGAATGTCCTTCAAATGAAGAATGACTTAACAAACTGTGGTATATGTATGTCATGGAACATTATTGTTCTATTAGAAACCAGGAGGGATGGGAATTCAAGGAAGCATGGAAGTATTTGCATGAACTGATGCTGAGTGAGATGAGCAGAAGCAGAAAAACATTGTAAATCCTAAGAGCAATATGGGGATTATGATCAACATTGATGGATTTGCAACAATCAGTGCAACAATCAGGGACAATATGAGACTGAGATGGAGAATAACATCTGTATACAGAGGAAAGCAATGTGGAGTTTGAACAAAGACTAAAAACTATTACCTTTAATTTTGGGGGGGGGAAATTGGCTTATTATGTAATTTTACTATTTCTTAATTTATTTTTCTTCCTTCAGGATATGATTTCTCTCTCATCACATTCAACTTAGATCAATGTATACAGTGGAAACAATGTAAAGACTAACAGACTACCTTCTGGGGTGGGGGGGGGGAAGCAAGCAAGAAGAGGTGAAAAATTGTAAAACTCAAAATAATTAAAATAATTTTTAAAGCTAAAAAAAATAAATTCTATCCCTAGCTTCCCTTCCCCACTTCCTGAGTAGATAAGCAGTCAGATATAAATTATACATTATGCAATATTATGTAAATATTATGCAAATCATTTCTATATTAGTCACTTTGTACAAATGAATAATAGATAAATAAAAGGAAGAAATGAAATTGAAAAAGCTACTTAACTGAATTCCTTCAATATCAGTTCTTTCTCAAAAGAGCATTAGTTTGCTTCATCATTATTTTTTGGGATTTTCTAGGATCATTGTAATCCTGAGAACCTAAATCATTCACACTTCTCCAAAAAACATTATTGCTATTATGGTATACAACATCCTCCTGGTTCTGATCACTTCACTATGCATAAATTCATGTAAATCCAGCTTTTCCTGAAATCATTCTGTATGTCATTTCTTACAGTTCAATTAAATGCCATTACAGTCATACAAAACAGTTATTTAACCATATCCCAATCAATTTCCACATCTTAGCTACAACAAAATATTTTTATAAATAGATTTGTACAAATAGGTCCTTTTCATTTTGGGTAGATGTCTTGCTGCATATGAATAGTTTTATATCTCTTTGTGCATAGTTCCAATTGTTCTACAGAATGAGTGGATTAGTTCACAACTCCATCAATATTGCATGAATGTCCTAGTTTTCCTATATCACCCAACATCTGGAATTTATTTTTTTGTTGTTATTGTTATATATGATAGGCATGAGATAGTGCCTCAGGGTTGTTGAATTTGCATTTTTCTTATCAAAAATGACAACATATGACTAAACATATGACTAAAGATAGCTTTGATTTCTGTGAAAAGTACTTGTTCATATCACTTGACCATTTATGAATTGGGAAATGACATATTTTTATAAATTTGTTATATTTCTCTATATATTTAAGAAAAAAGTCCTTTGTCAGAAATACTTTTTTTACAAATTTTATTCCCAGGTTTCTGCTTTTCTCATAATTTCAGTTGCATTGGCTTTGTTTGTGCAAAGTCTTTTAAATTTTTTATAATCAAAATTTCTATTTTATATTTTGCAAGTTCTATACTTTTCCATATTTTTATCTCTTAATCTAATAGATAAATTTTTTCATGCTCTCTTATTTTGCTTGAGGTTATGTGCAAATCATGTACCTATTTTGACCTTATCTTGGTATATGGTGTGAGATTCTGGTCTCTATATATTGTCTGTCATATTGTTTTCCAGGTTTTCCAACAGTTTTTTTCCCAAAAAATAAATCTTTGGATTTTTCATATACAAATTACCATGATCATTTAATGGAATGTAATTAGTACCTAATCTATTCTACTGATCCAACATTCTATTTTTAGTCATTACCAGATTGTTTTGATAATTATTGCTTAATAATTCAGTTTGAGTTCTGGTATGGCTTGATTCCCTTCTTTTTTTTTCATTGATTCAGTTGAAATGCAAAGGATTTTGTTCTTTCAGATGAAATTTGTTGTAACTTTTTTCTTGTTCCATAAAACAATTTTTGATAGATTTATTGCTATGCACACTATAGATTAATTTCAGTAGAATTGTCAACTCAACCTACCCATGACCAATTAATATTTTTTCCAACATTTATATTAGACTTGTGTGAAAAGTAGTTTGTATTTGGGTTCATATATTTCTTGGGTATGTCTTGGTACTTAGATTTCCAAGCATTCATATTGTCTTCAGTTATTTTAACTATCTTCTGATTTTGAAGAACCAAGTTTGTGACTCATTAAAGTCACACAGCTATTTATTAGAAGAGTCAAGACTTGATTTTACTTCTCTTTACCCCAAATTCAGGCATTTCTTTCAATATCTTGATCATGGAGTCCTGTATATATGGTTATTAAAAAAAAAACTTTCACTCAACAAAAGAATCTCTAGTTAAATTAGGAGCCTATATTGAAAGGAGAGCTTTAGCAAACTATTGAGGAAGTAATTTGGGAAAATGTAGTAGCTACAGAAATAATAATGCTCAAACCAAGGCCTAGTAACTACTGCTTATGCCAATAATAGGATAGGTCTGTAATTAGAAAATCACTAGTTCCAAAATAGAATTCTCATATACTATTATATCTTTTCCTATCCCTCTTTCTTTCCATATCTGACTTGAGAAGAGTCTATATTTGTGGTAATTTTCACTGAACACCTATTTTTATTTATTTTTTTATTCATTCATTTATTCAGCACATTACTTGAGTATCTATTATGTGCAAGACATTTTGCTTAGAAGCATTACCTATATTCAGTGACACCCTGCATTCAGAATAATGTGACATCATCCCCTCTAAAACTCTTTTTAAGAGGAAAGTATGGGTTCCTGTTTTTGACCAATTTTATTTTTCATAGCTCTTCAAAAATTCTAAATGTATTTCTAAGTATATGGCAGCTCCAATGTAAAAAGAAAAAAGGAGGATGAATTTAAAAAGGATAAAGGAAAATATATTACAAAGTATATGGTAGTTACTATGAAAAAAGAATAAAGGAATTATATTATTATAATTAAATGAGAGAAAAACTAACAAGAAGCAACTTTAGAAATTACCTTAGTTAACAGAGGAGGAAACAGGTCCAGAGAGGGTAAGATGACACAGTATGAGAACCAAAAGAAGAACCTATCTCCTAATGCCCTAGGCTAGTAGTGCTCATTTCACCACGCCAGACTGCCTCTGCAGTAGTAGAAGATTTTAAAGTCCTAATCATAAAACAGTCACTGAAAGACACTTTGATGCAGAGGGCTTAGTTTTATGGTTATGAAAATCATGAAGAGCCAGGCTTCTTTTATTAAGTGGCAGGCATTTTTCAGGACTTTTCTAGCAGTAAGATTAATGACACATATGCCCTATATCATGAACCTCCTAAGACACTCAGTGGTTTTCAAACAATAAAATTCCTTTATAAAAATTCATCTTGCTGTGGAAGTCATGTCTGTGTGTGGTGATTCCATGAGAAACTACTCATTAATTTCCTACCCCAAACCATTGATAACCTAATTTACAAAAGAACCAAATGAAGAATCAGTGATCACAATGGATTGCTTAATGACACTTTAAAAATTATATTATATATGTATAAATATATGTATGAATAACTTATATTAGTATTGGATCATTCTGAAGGAGGGTAAACATATTATCAAACCTAGACAGCTAAATAGAAAACCAGATTTCTATATATTCTTTATATTATTTTTAGATATACCAAAATTTAATAGTTTGGAGTCAAGATCCCAGGATGTCAAGGAATAGCAACGATGGCATTGGTGATGTTGTTGTTGTTGATGATGATGATGATATGAATGAAGAAGAGCAAAGAGAAAAAAGTAGACAAAGGAGAAGCAGAAGCAAAAGAAAATAAGAAAGAAATGGATCTTGGAAACATGGAACTTTGAAAAACATTTTACATGGATTATCTTATTCAATTTTCAAAATAACATGGCTACTATCATTATCTTCATTTTAAAATGAGGAAATTGAGATAAGCAGAATTGAAGTGACTAAAGAAAGATTTTAAATCAGATCTCTTTGACTGAAATTTTCACACTCTATTATCTACTGTACTACTTACTACCACCAAGAAACTAGTTTTATGGTAAATTGATTCCACAAAGACTGAAGATGTCTATTTGTCTCTCAGCACCTCAGACCTTCTCACCCTGGACTATTCCATTCCCCCTTTCACAATAATTTCTTCCCTTTAGGACTTCTAATTAGGGGGCAATGGCAATGCTTCATTTTCTTCCCATGTTCTAGTCTTGTTCACCATCATCTTTGAGCCACTCTCCCCTCCCACCTTTAACTTCCCTCAGCTTTTCAATTCCTTTTTATATGTTGTCTTCCCCATTACAATGTAAGTTCCTTGAGGACAGATGCTATGTTCATTTCACCTGCATACCTACCATCTTGTCCCTGACACTTTGGAACCTGTCATAATTTTTCTCAACAAGCCTGTATCCACATAAATTCATTGAACTCACATTCTCGTTATTTATTAAATTTCTTTTGGCTTTACCTTCCCTTCCTCTTTACCTGAAAAACTTATCTCATACCAGGAAAAAAGGAGGCCACTCATTGTTAGTTCCTTTTTCTTCTCTCTTCATCTATTACTCAAAAGCCTTCTTCCACTATCTCTTCTTTCACTCCTGTCTCACATGATAAAATGTTTTTATTCCTCACCAACAATAATCCTTAAATCTTCGCAAGTGATCCCATTCTATCCCATCCTTTCCAACAAATTTCCCCCTTTGTCATCCCTATTCTATCATTTCTTTTCCAAACTCTCAGTTTCTATAAGCCCATTCCCTCATAACCTACAAAAGTAACTATATCTCCCCTGTATTTTTGGGGAGAAACTTCATTTGATCCTTCTCTGCTAATTATCATCTTGTATCTATTCTGCCCTTTGTACCTAAACCCCTCAAAGAGGTCATATAAAGTAGATGCCTTGACTTTCTCTGCTCTCTCCAAAGTTACCAATCCTACTAGTTGCCAAATCCAATGACCTTTTGCAAATTCTTTCTCTTCCTGCATCCTGTGTTGCTATTGATCACCAACTCAATACTCTGTTCTCTCTAGATTTTTGAGACATCACTGTTTTCTAGTTCTCCTCCTTCCTATTTGAACATTCTTTTCAGTTGCTTTGCTGGATCCCTATTCATTTCATGTCCTCTAATGCAAAAATGTCCTGGGCCCTCTTCTTTCTTTGCATATTACTTCAATTGATGATCTCAGTAACTCCTATGAATTTAAATTACTATCTCTGTGCTGAGGATTTTCAGATCTACCTATTCTGCTCCCAACTTCTCTGGTCAAGAAGTTTTATCCTATCATTCTTTCACTTGGTTGTTTTTTTGTTGGGGGTTGTGAGACAATGGGGTTAAATGGCTTGTCCAAGGTCACACAACTAAGTAACTATCAACTATCAAGTGTCTGATTTGAGCTCAGGTCATTCTGACTTCAGGACCAGTGCTCTATCCACTGGGCCACCTAGCAGGCCCCCCATCTTTGTACTTTTAACCTGTTCCTAGCTATTAGGACCCAAAAAAAATAAATTTAATGCTTTTATTTGTAACTGCAAATCTTAATATGGTGCCTGTAACTAACCAGATGTTTATTAAATTTAGTATTTGAAGATAAACATAATATTCCATCATTTCCATTCCATATGTCATATCTTCCTTTATTAGTTAAACAAATCTCTTCATTAGCAATTCTTTCTAGTTCCTCCAACCAATCCTCTTGCATCAAGAATAAAATCCCTTAAGTAATCTAATTACTTTTACCTGAACTCAATAGTTTACACTATCCTTTTAAAATGTGGCGCCTGTAACTAATCACAACATTTCATAAATGTTCTGACTAAGAAAGGAACTGACACCTCTATGCCTTTTTCTTCAAGCTTTCCCAAATGCCATATCATGATATTTATTACTATTATACCAAAATGAAAACACAAAATTTCTTCCAGAAAATTACTGTTTGGTAATGATTGACCTATATTTTGCTTGTTAAGGTGGATTTTTAAATGCAAGGAAAACTTTTATCCCTCTGAAATTTCATCTAAATCTAGGTTAGAATTCTAGTCTTTTACCAAGAACTTTTTGACTACTGACTGCCCACTGTTAATAATCCCTTGTAACTTTGTATGATCTGCTCATTGAAAGTATACCAATTACTTCTTTTGTCCAAGTTATTGATAAAAATTTTAAAGATAAGTACATACACAACATTCCACCAGAGACATCCTTCCAAGTCAACATCAAATTATTAAGACTCCTTTCAGTCATTTCTGAATCTACACAATTGCACTATTTTCTAACCCACATTTCTCCTTTGCTCCTTAAGAATGGCATACAAAACTTTGCAAGTGTTTTCCTAAAATCTTCTGATGACGCAACTGAGCAATCCTGCCCTCACTCTGAAATAAGACAATGTGTATGTAAACCAATCTTGATGAAATCATGATGGTTTGTTTTGATTATTGATTCTTTTTCTGGATAATCTTTAACCAGTTTATATAATGCATTCAAGATTTTTTCCTAAGGATCAAGATTCCAAGTTGATAACTTAAATTATTTTATTCATTAATTTAAAAATGGAGACATTTTATCTAATCCAATCGTGTGGTATCTCTTTCAAAGCTTTAACAATTATGACTAAATCATGACATCTATTTTTAATTCATCCTCTTTTCTATTTTTACTTCTACCTACTGTGCATATCAATTTCAATGCTAAGTTGATTGATAAGAACTCTGAATATCCTCCCTGTTATCTTCAGACAATATTTTTATCTTTTTTATTCCTTTGAAATCTGTTCTTCCAAAATCAAAGGTTTCTGGCATATTATACTTAGTTTTTGTCAACCATTAACTCTAAAGTGGCCATTTCTCAAGGATATTATTATTTCCATTACATATCTTCCATTGTTAATGAAAAAAATTCTTCAAATTATTCCTCCTTTGAATATCCACAGAAACTATGTGTATGTATGTGTGTGTGTGTGTGTGTGTGTGTGTGTGTGTGTGTGTGTGTGTGTGCAGGGATAGAAACAAAGACAAAGTACTCCATCCATATGTGAATCTATTCTAAATGCTTTTATTTTTAATGTTTAATTTATCAAATAAATATATATATAATATTCTCTGTACCCTCATATTATCTTAATATTTATTAACCCAATATTTGATTTACATCAATACTAGCAAAGCGTAATGATAAGCTTTCACTACACTTAAATAATACCTAGAATAATACCTAGAAATCTACCCACTGGTTGGAATGCAAATATTGGGAAAATATATGCCTATCTATATATGAGAATCTATCAATTGTTTTCTTACTTATTACATTTATTTCTACTTAAGCTGAACTAAAGTATTAGTTAAAAATACAACAATAAGGTTTGAGATGGTTTTGAAAGTGCTGATCCACAAAGTATGTCTGGGAGTTTGCATGGGGAGAGGGTCACATACTAGGACTATTCAAGACTATAGAGTACACAGAAAAAGGTACATACATGAGTATAAAGCAAAACATTATAGGTGTGGAAAAATATGTCCAAGCAAATTCTTGTACTGCTATACCTCCTTGTATTGCTGAAATATAGATATTTTCTCATGATATCATTATGCTTTCCACTCTTGGTCATATTTATTGAGTTATCCCCAGCTGCTATTAACTAGAAATTTGGGGGGGGTTCTGATTTTCTACTGAGTTGTTAGTTTTTTCTTCTTTTAATCAGCTATGAGAGTGTTTCTTCATGAAGTTGGTAATTATCTTTCCTGCTAGCTCCTTTACTTAAACTATGATGTTCTCTTCTCTTCATATGGTTAAAGATAGCTTCTAGAAAATTAAAATAATTGTTTTAGGGGCTATCTTTAGCTCTCTTTTAATGGAAAACTAGCCAGATAGTTAAAGGTTGTTGTTTTTGTTCAGTCATATCTGATTTTTTGTGACCCATATGGGTTTTCTTGGCAAAGATACTGAAGTGGTTTGTCATTTTCTTCTCCATCCTATTTTACAGTTAATTGCTCAGGGTCATTCAGCAAATAAGTCTCTGAGATCAGATTTGAACTCATGTAGATGAATCTTCCTGATTCCAGGCCCTCCTAGAGGTAATTTTAGGTATTTTTACATTTTTTTTTTCATTTGTACTCTTTCTCCTTCTATCATCCTAGGAATTCTCCAAGTATCCTGAAATTCCTTTTTACTATACAGCTTAGGTGGTATCCTGGTTCCCCTCAAATAATCCTCTGAATCCTGTCACTTAGCTCTGATGAAAGAATTCTTTTTAAGCTTCATAATCCCCCTGATTATCATTAAAATAAACTAAGGAATAAGCATAAAAAAGCCTTGAGGGGGCTGATGGAACAGATTTTTTATTTTAAATGTTTATTTATTTAAGGAAATGGGGTTAAGTGACTTGCCTAAAGTCACACAACTAAGCAATTATTGTATCACAGACTGGATTTGAACTCAGGTCCTACTGACTCCAGGGCAGATGCTCTATCCATTGTGCCACATAACTGCCCTGATATTTTGTTTTCTACTACATATCAGCAAATAAAATCAGTCTAGTCCCTCCAATATGTATATATATATATATATATATATATATATATATATATATATATATATATATATATATATATATAGAGAGAGAGAGAGAGAGAGAGAGAGAGAGTTAATAATCAATCTCCTGAATTTTATTACAATAGTGAACCAATTTGTAGAAAAAAAGTCCCCTTTGATAATCCCTACGTATCAAATCTTATATTACAATGCTTTGGAGAAGCAGATTTATCAGTGTTTTTGAATAAATTATGTCCTAATGGGGTAAATAATAAAAATGTAAAATGTATATATGTAAATATGTATAAGGATATGTATAAAATTCATTAACAATTAACAATTATCACTTCCGGCCAAGATGGTGGAGAGAAGACAGGCACAGTTCTAAAGTCTCCTGATCTCTTCCCCAACTATCACATGAAACAACCCTCTTAAAAGAAATCCCGAACCAGGAAACCCAGAAAGAAAAGCCAGGAGAGGAAAATCTACATCAGGATTTGTCTCCTGAAACAGCCTTGGCTGAGTACTGGAGGGTGAGTCTGGGCTCCGAGGGAGGATCAGCTCGGTATCAGCCAGATTAACAGCTGAATTGGAACCCGGAGTCTGAGGGCTGGAGTGCAGGACCTACTGGATCAGGGGTGGGGCTGGACGAAGGGGGCTTGGGTCCGTGGGGAAGCAGAGGTGCTGGTGTTGGCGCTGTCCCCCTGGAGCTTGGGGAAGGGGCTGCGGGGAGAGGTCTGGTGCAGGAGAGCTGAGGACGCCATCCCTGGGCTCCTCGGGTCTGAGAAACTCTGAGTCCACGCCTCCATTGCACAGAGGCCTCCTCCTAAACAAACAACTGCAAACTATTTCTGCCTCAGGACCAGGTGTGTGAGCAAAAGAACCAGCCCAGCTGAGGAATGACCTCAGGTCAGGGTAAAGCCCACCATTGATTGAAGGCAAAAGAATTCAATAGCTTCAATTCCTTCCCTCAAGCAAAGGGAGAAGGCCTCTCAACCAAGGTCACAGACACTCCAGAGAAGGAAACCAGCACCTCCTACTGGCCAGCCAGAGAAACTGCACTCAGTAAAGCCTTTGGCTATCCCAAGACCAGGTGAACCAGCCCCCCCCCCCCAACTCAAGGTCTTAGCAAAATGAAGAAGGGTGAGCGGAAAGGTGGATCCATAGAAAAATTCCTGGAAAGGAAAGACCCCAACTCAGAGAGACCTGGAACCTCTGAGGAGAATACAATCTGGTCTCCAGCACAGAAAGACTTCCTTGAAGAAATAAGGAAGGAGCTTAAAAATTTGGGAGAGACAATTAATACCTTGCAACAAGAAAACAAAACCTGAGAAAGTACAATTGGACAAACACAAAAGGAGAATACATCTCTCAGATCCTCAAATGAGCAAATGCAAAAAGAAATTAATTCTCTCAAAACCTCAATTGGTCAAATGGAAAGCTCTTTCAAAAGTAGAATTGACCAACTGGAAAAGGAGTTGCAAAAGGTTAATGAAGAAAACTCCTCCCCCAATAAAAGAACAGAGTCTACAGAAACTAATGACTCCATGAGACAGCAAGAGTCAGTTAAACAAAACCAAAAAAAATTGAAGCAAATGTAAAATACCTCATCAACAAAACCACTGAACTCAAGAATACATCAGGGAGGGGCAACATTAAAATTATAGGAATTCCTGAAAACGTTGAAGAGAAAAAAAGCCTGGACTTAATATTACAGGATCTAGTGATGGAAAACTGCCCTGATATCATGGAATTGGAGGGCAAAGTAGTTATTGAAAGAGTACGTCGATCCCCACCAGAAAAAGATCCTAAAATGAAAACACCAAGGAATGTTGTAGCCAAACTCCAGAACTATCAGATAAAAGAGAAAATCCTGCAAGCAGCCAGAAAGAAACAATTCAAATATCAAGGAACCACAGTAAGGATCACACAGGACCTGGCTGCATCAACTTTAAGGAATCGAAGGGCCTGGAACAAGATATTTCGAAGAGCATGGAAGCTTGGAATGCAGCCAAGAATATACTTTCCTGCAAAGCTGAGCCTTCTCTTCCAGGGAAAAAGATGGACATTTAACAAAATGGAAGAATTCCAAAAATTTCTGATGAAAATACCAGAGTTAAGCAGATAATTTGGACATCAAACAGGAGGTTCAAGAGACACATGAAAAGGTAAAAAAAAAAGGGGGGGGGGCAGTAAAAGGAAAAAAATGCAATACAGTAAGTTGAAACTGGCTATATCCCAGCATGGGGTGGGGGGGGGGGCAGAGACTCTCATAAATCCTGAGAAAGGTAACTCTAACAGAAAGAATATACCTAGCCAGAAATGATGGACATCCATGACCTATCCATGAGACTGCTATCTAATGGGATGTAACTGGCTTTAACCGCACTTGAGAGAAAGACTCTAATAATTCTCAGGAATTTTGACTCTATTCAATAGAATATACTGAACTAGAAGGGACAGACACTCAGAATTTTCTATGACCTAGATAGAATGATGTAAAAAATACACTATCTCCCTAAAAAGGGGGACAGGAAAGAGACAGGAGGAGGGAGGGGATTGAATGGGACAAATCTCATTACACTAAGAGGTACAAAAAACCTATGGTAATAGAGGGGAAGAAGGGAGCAGAGGAGAAACACTAGAATCTTCTTCTCATCAGATTTGGCTTAAAGTCAACCTACACGTACTCAGTTAACTTATAAAACATGTAACCTTTCAAGTATTAAAAGGGGAAAAGGAGAGGGGGCGACAGAGAAAGGGAAGGGGAGTGGTGGAAATAAGGGGAAATAACAAAAGGAAGGGAAGGGAAGAGGGAAAGGGGAAAGAAAGGGGAGGGTGTGATATAGGAGGGCAAACACACTGAAGGGGGTGGTATTCAAAAACAAAGTACTGGGGGAATATGGATAAACGGGGGGAAAGGGGGAAAAATACAAACAGAGGGAAGATAGCACAGAGGGCAATAAAGAATTAGTAATCATAACCTTGAATGTGAATTGAATGAACTCTCCCTTAAAACATAAGCAAATAGCAGAGTGGATTAAAAACCAGAATCCTACAAAATGCTGCTTACAAGAAACTCATTTGAAGCAGAGAGATACATATAGAGTAAAGGTAAAAGGATGGAGCAAAATATATTTTGCTTCAGCTGAAGTAAAAAAAGCAGGGGGAGCAATCCTTATCTCAGACAAAGAAGCAGCAAAAATAGATAGTGTTAAAAGAAATAAGGAAGGAAACTTTATCCTCCTAAAAGGTACTACAGACAATAAAGTCATTTCAATATTGAACATATATGCACCCAGTGGGACAGCACCCAAATTCTTAGAGGAGAAGCTGAAAGAATTACAGGAAGACATAGACAGCAAAACTCTACTAGTGGGAGAACTCAACTTCCCACTATCAGATCTAGATAAATAAAATCATAAAACAAACAAGAAAGAAATTAGGGAGGTAAATAGATTGTTAGAAAAATTAGATATGGTAGACTTATGGAGGAAACTGAATGGGGATAGAAAGGAATATACCTTTTTCTCTGCAGTACATGGAACTTATACAAAAATTGACCATGTACTAGGACATAAAAACCTAATGATCAACTGCAGAAAGGCAGAAATAGTGAATACATCTTTCTCAGATCACAATGCAATAAAAGTCATATGCAATACTGGGCCAAGGAGATATAGACCCAGAGCAAATTGGAAACTGACTAAACTCATTTTAAAAAATGAGTGGACCAAAAAACAAATTATAGAAAGAATTAACCATTTTATCCTAGATAATGATAATAATGAAACAACATACCAAAACCTATGGGATTCATTCAAAGAACTCTCAGGGGATATATTATAGCTCTAAATGCTTATATGAATAAATTGGAGAAAGAGGAAACCAATGAACTAAACATGCAACTAAAAAAATTAGAGGAAGAACAAATCAAAAATCCCCAATTAAATACCAAATTAGAAATTCTAAAAATTAAAGGAGAAATTAATAAAATCGAAAGCAAAAAATCTATTGAATTAGTAAATAAAACCAAAAGTTGGTATTATGAAAAAACTAATAAAATTGATAAACCTCTGATCAATTTGATTAAAAAAAGAAAGAAGAAAACCAAATTGCTAGTATTATAAATGAAAAAGGTGAACTCACCACCAATGAGGAAGAAATTAAAGTAATAATTCGAAATTATTTTGCGCAAATCTATGCCCATAAATTTGACAATCTAAGTGAAATCGATGAATATTTACAAAATATAAGTTACCCAGGTTAAATGAAGAAGTGTTTAAATATGTAAACAACCCTATCTCAGAAAAAAGAAATTCAAGAAGCCATTATTGAACTCTCTACAAAAAAATCTCCAGGGCCTGATGGATTCACAAGTGAATTCTACCAAACATTTAAGGAATAATTGGTTCGAATCCTATATAAAATCTTTGGAAAAATAGGGAAAGATGGAACTCTGCCTAACTCTTTCTATGAAACCAATATGGTACTGTTACCTAAACCAAGAAGAGTCAAAACAGAGAAAGAAAATTATAGACCTATTTCCCTGATGAATATAGATGCAAAAATCCTGAATAAAATCTTAGCAAAACGACTACAACAAGTCATCACTAGGATAATACATTATGATCAAATAGGATTTATTCCAGGAATGCAGGGATGGTTCAATATTAGGAAAACTGTTAGTATACTCAATTATATCAACAACAAACCTATCAGAAATCACATGATCATATCAATAGATGCTGAAAAAGCTTTTGACAAAATACAGCATCCATTCCTATTAAAACACTAGAGAGTGTATGAATAAATGGACTGTTCCTTAAAATAATTAGCAGTATCTATCTCAAACCATCAACAAGCATTATATTCAATGGGGAGAGGCTAGAGGCATTCCCAATAAGATCAGGGGTCAAACAAGGGTGCTCATTATCACCACTACTATTCAATATTGTATTAGAAATGTTAGCATCAGCAATTAGAGAAGAAAAAGAAATTGAAGGAATTAGAATTGGGAAGGAAGAGACAAAACTCTCACTCTTTGCAGATGACATGATGATCTACCTAGAGAATCCCAAGAAATCATCTAAAAAACTACTGGAAACAATTAGCAATTTTAGCAAAGTTGCAGGTTATAAAATAATCCCCTATAAATCCTCAACTTTCCTATATATGACTAGCAAGAAACAGCAGGAAGAGCTAGAAAGACAAATCCCATTCAAAGTAACCTCAGACAGTGTAAAATACTTGGGAGTCTATTTGCCAAGACAGACTCAGAATCTTTTTGAAAACAATTATAAAACACTTCTCACACAAATTAAATCAGATTTAAATAACTGGGCAAATATGAACTGCTCATGGATAGGTAGAGCTAATATAATAAAAATGACAATTCTACCAAAACTAAAATATCTGTTTAGTGCCCTACCAATCAAAATTCCAAAAAATTACTTTAATGAGTTAGAAAAAATTGTAAGTAAATTTATATGCAGAAATAAAAAGTCAAGAATTGCCAGGAGCTTAATGAAAAAAAAAGCAAATGAAGGTGGCTTAGCACTACCCGATCTAAAATTATATTAGAAAGCATCAGTCATCAAAACTGTTTGGTATTGGCTAAGAAATAGAGTGGTGGACCAGTGGAATAGACTAGGTGTAAAAGCAGGAGAGGATTATAGTAATCTGCTGTTTGATAAACCCAAAGAGTCCAGCCATTGGGATAAAAACTCCCTCTTTGATAAAAACTGCTGGCATAATTGGAAGTTAGTATGGAAGAAACTTAGATTAGACCAACACCTAACACCCTTTACCAAGATGAGATCCAAATGGTTACAGGACATCGACATAAAAAAACAATACTATAAGCAAATTAGAAGATCAAGGACTAGTCTACCTGTCAGATCTATGGAAAGGGGAACAGTTTATGACTAAGGAAGAGTTGGAGAACATCAACAAAAACCAATTAGATGATTTCGATTACATTAAATTAAAAAGGTTTTGCACAGATAAAACCAATGTCATCAAGATCAAAAGAAAAGTAGTAAATTGGGAAACAATCTTTACAACTAATGATTCTGACAAAGGACTCATTTCTCAAATATACAGAGAACTGAGTCATATTTTTAAAACAAAAAGCCATTCCCCAATTGACAAATGGTAAAATGATATGCAAAGGCAATTTACAGATGAGGAGATCAAAGCAATCCATAGCCATATGAAAAAAATGCTCTAAATCATTAATTATGAGAGAAATGCAAATTAAAGCTTCTCTGAGGTACCACCTCACACCTCTCAGATTGGCCAGTATGACCAGGAAGGATAATGATCATTGTTGGAAGGGATGTGGGAAATCTGGGATACTATTACACTGTTGGTGGAGCTGTGAACTCATCCAACCCTTCTGGAGAGCTATTTGGAACTATGCCCAAGGGGCAACAAAAATGTGCATACCCTTCGACCCAGCAATACCACTACTGGATCTATACCCTGAAGAGATGAGGAAAAAGGGCAAAAACATTACTTGTACAAAAATATTTATAGCAGCCCTGTTTGTGGTGGCAAAGAATTGGAAATCCAGTAAATGTCCTTCAATTGGGGAATGGCTTAGCAAACTGTGGTATATGTATGTCATGGAACACTATTGTTCTACTAGAAACCAGGAGGGATGGGATTTCAGGGAAACCTGGAGGGATTTGCATGAACTGATGCTGAGTGAAATGAGCAGAACCAGAAAAACACTGTACACCCTAACAGCAACATGGGAGTGATGTTCAACCTTGAAGGACTTGCTCATTCCATCAGTGCAACAATTGGGAACAATTTTGGGCTGTCTGCAAAGGAGGGTACCATCTGTATCCAGATAAGGAGCTGTGGAGTTTGAACAAAGTACAAGGACTATTCCCTTTAATTTGGAAAAAAACAGATATCTTATTGTCTGATCTTGTTACCTCTGAGAATTCTGTTCTCTTTAAGGATATGATTTCTCTCTCATCACACCAAATTTGGATCAAGGTACAACATGGAAACAAAGTAAAGACTGACGGAGTGCTATCTGTGAGGTGCGGGTGGGGGAGGGAAGCAAGATGGGGGAAAATTGTAAAACTCAAATAATATCTTTAATAAAAATAAAAAATAAAAAATAAAAAACAACTATGGAGAATTCTAAAACCCCATAAATAAGGGAAATACAACAGGGTAAAGTAATCAAAGACTAGGGAGTTTCATCTAATTGTTCTGTATAGTCAATTAGAAAACATCAAGTGGTTAAAAAGTTTTGTCCTAACCAACTCCACCAAGTGCTCTCTCCATAGCCAAAGTCTTATTCTAATTACATTTACAAGGAAAAGAATAGAATTGATGTACTGATTAAATGGATAAAAAAGCTTATGCATTAAAAGGTAAGGTAAAATAATAATCACAACCCAAGTACAAATGTTATCCCTATTCTCTGAGGGAAAATTTAAATGTCACTGAGTCTGAAAAATGTTTTATTCTTCATTTACTCTCTGAAAGCCAAGTGCTTTTTTGTCTGAGAGCCAAGTCTCATTTTTTAGTTTTTTGATCAACTTGACCGTGTCCTCAAAGTTAGGCTGAGGCTATGAATATCCTCAGAATATAAAAAAGCAGGAGATATCTTGCTAATATGTTTATACAGGAGAAAATGGCAGAGTTATTTGGTTACTACACCTGATGATACATGTTATATTTATTGGCATCATCAAAAATACTGAGAGGTTTTTGAAGAAAGATGCATTCCTTATTCCAACAAAACCTCTTTGATGCTTTTGTATTTGGAAAGTATTTTTCCATGAATGAATTATTTTATGAAACTTTCTCCAAATTCAATATATGTGTACTACGTTCAAATGTTTACACTTGACTAAGTGGTGACTTGCTTGACAGCTGTGCTATTGCCAAATCCTCAAAAATCATCCAAATTCAATGTACTCAAGGAAAAGTTCTTCTGCTCTTCTTTAAGCAATATGCTAAGTCTCTTGCTGTGAGATTAGAGTGATAAGTTATGAATCAAAGCAGAATCTCTGGGACATACTAACTGGCTTCTCTTTGAGGGGTAGAATAAAGTGAGAGGAGTTCAGTATGATTAGTCATCTCCACCTGTTGACAACTAGAGGAGTTACTCTTCATGTCTCATATTACATAAGCCAGAATCCACTATTATTTGGCATAATTTTGGAAATTTCAACCTGTTACTTATAGGAATGAAATGTAGGACCCTATTCCATCTACCAAATAACTGACACTAGATTTGTAGTCAGAAACTTGTATTTTAAACCTTGTCCTGTAATTTATTACCTATCTGAACTTGGAGAAGTGGCAATTCAAAATATCTGTTTCCTCATTTATAAAATAAAGGTATTAAGCCTTAGATGAACCTTCTTGTTCAAAATCCTACAATACCTCTACTATCCAGAAAGTATAACTGGGACTCATTGAGTCATTTCCTGCCCCTCCCTCAGAAGAGTGCTACATTCTTAATACCTCCCAAATATGAACATTATGGAAGTAGAACTCAGAATTAAACCTTTGAAACCTGACTGAGGTCACATACCTTTAATTTATTTGATTATTGGAAATGATGCCAAAAATGAAAATAGTAAATGTTGAATAGGGATGTTAAAACAGAGGCATACTCATGCATGAGTTGTGAATTGGAACAATCATTTTGGAAACAATTTAGAGTTTTCATAAATAAAGTAACTAAAGTGTCCATATTATTTGACTTGGAGAGTGCATTGTAAGAAATATAAGAAAGGAATAGCTAACAGAATGAAAGGTTTCATTTGAACCAAAATATTTGTAGAATAACTCTTTTTGTGGTCAGAAAGAACTAAAAACAAAAAATAACCTTTGGTTGAAAATTATAAATTGCTTTTCATACATAATGGAATTTAACTGCTTTTAGAAACAAATGTACATGATGAATACAGAGAAGTATATGAAGATTAACATGAACTTAAATAGAGTGAAGTTAATAAAGCCAAAAAATACATGTCTTCACCAATAATTAAAAGAACAACAACCACAAAATAATTGCAATTGAATATTTAAAAATTTTAAAGAACAAACTTGACCACCTCCCAATTTTGGGGGGATAAGTTGAGGTTGCATTTAGTACCAGTTAGCTCCAATATTGTTTTCAGTTGTACTTGTTTGGTTTTCTTCCTTCAAAAATAAAGACTGGGGTGCAGTGGATTGAGCACTACCCTTGGAGTCAGAAGGGCCTGAGTTCAAATGTGAACTCAGACATTTAATAATTACTTAGCTGTATGACCTTTGGCAAGTCATTTAACCCCATTGCCTTGCCAAAAAAAGAAAGATACCTGTTACAAATCATGTAACTCAGGAAAGAAGAGATATATATGGGAAATCTAGGCAGAGTAAAAATAAAATATATTAATAATATGTATATTTGCATAAACTTTTCTCCGTGCCTTTTTAAAAGAAATTATTTCTCCCAAAGCATGAAAAAGAGAATTTCCAAAACTTTAATTATGTAAATTAACCAATTAGAGAAAATGTAAGTATAAACTATTAGGATTAATGATTTTCTGGTTGACTGGGTAATTGGAGAAACATTTAAATATAGATATTTTGAGGGAAGACAAAAATGATTGAATCTAAGCTTCTTTAAAAAATACAAATATAAAAATATATAAGATCTAAGAAGGTAAAAGACTTTTTAAAAAAAAAACAAATTTCAACAATAAGAAAGTTTGTTCAGAATATGAAATGCTTCATGAAAAATAGAAATAATCAACCTGTTGAAAATCTATCCAAGTACAACCAAGTAACTAAAAGTTGAATGAATCATTTTATATTAATGACTAGGTATCTGAAATGAATATAGAAACATAGATATAAATAGAAGTAAATATATACATATATATATATATATATTTCTTCTAATATTTCTCATTGCTGTAGATAGCAATCTTTTTTCATCTTAGCAGTCACAGTAAATTCTCGTATTTTAATTCAAAGGAAATTGTCTCTGACCAAACCAAATAAAAAATTTTGATAACTGGTATATGAGCAAGAAAAACACAAAAAAAGAAAAAAATTGAATGCCAAGAAGACTTGATTAAAACTCAGTACACAGATTGTGGAAAGTATAGAAACAAAAGTGATTTTTAAATATTAGCACAATATTATTTTATAACTTTCTTTAAATAATTTTAAATAATGAAAAGTAATCTTAAGAATGGCAAATGTAGTTTAAGAATATACATAAAAGATCCATAGTAAATAATAAAAAAACAAAAGACTTTAAAATTAACTAGCAAATAAATTTAACATTTAAAATAAGCTTCCCATTAAGACAGGAATCTAGATGATGATAAGACCTAAGGGCTTGAGGATTTGGGGGGTTCTTTGTCAAAAAAAGGTTGATGATTGAAATCTACAATAGGTCAATTGTGACTGCAAGTCTTTACCTCAAGGTAGAGATCTAATGACCTTTGGAAAAATTAATCAATTATTCATTCAAGTACACTTCTGGTAAGTTCTTTGCCCATTTTGTTATTTTGAAAATCATTTGGAGAATAAACCCAAATTATTTGAAAATATTTCTTAAAAATAAATTGAGTATACATTCCCTGTTAGAATATTTGCCTCTTTTCAAGTTTCAATTTAAGTGTCAACCACTTCATACTTGTTGCCTTTCCTGTTTACCCCAGTCTAACTTGTTGGTATCTTCCCACTTTGAATTTTTTTTCTATTTACTATGTATTTGTCGGTATTTACTCTCCTATAAACATGATATTTCCTCTGATAAAAATCTAAGCTCCATGTAGGTTGGTACTATGCTAAGGATAGCACATGATTAATAATTACTTGTGGCAGGGAATGAGCTTTTCCCTTTCCCCATATGGGTTCTTTCCTGATGACCAAAGTTGTTCAAGCTGTCCTAATCCTGTGAAAATTATTCTGTATCTGCTTTATGTTTTATTTTCTTAATAGATGGAAACTTCTTGAAGGGAAGGAACCATTTCTCATTACATCTTTTTTTGAATTTCAAGTGCCTGGAATTCTACTTTGCACATAATATTGTAGATAATTATTAAATTTACTTGTTGAATCAAATTAAAGTCAGACTATATGAAACTCACTAAAAAAATTGGGGGTTTGGAAGCATTCATCTTAAGAACATCCTAGTTATCTTCTCTTGGTGATTGGCTACACTGTCTGTCTGTGTGCTCATTATAGACTGTAATCTGAAATAATGCAACATAGACATGACAGCTATGCAATGACAAATGAACGATGACAGGCAGCTACCTATGTAGCAGCATGGCAGATATTGAACAGTAAGACATTAAGATGAAAATTGAGCAGAGTGACTGACCTTATTAAAAATAGTCATATATGTTTAACTAGAAAAGAAATCACATTAATATCCATTGTCAAAAAGCTAACAGGTGACATAGCAACTTTGACATTTATATAGAGAACTGGAAACCCTGACAATTAAACATGTATTCATGTGTGTGTGTGTATATATATATATATATATATATATATATATATATATATATATATATATATAATTTATGATAGTCCTTTAATAACTTTGGGGAAATAGCTCAGCTGACCCAAAGTATGATGAATTGAATTCTAGTTCCTACACAGAAAGATTCCAATGACACAGATAAATACAGAGATTGAAGAGCCAGTAAAGGAGAAGGTAGAGAGGGGCAGAACCAAGATGGTGACAGGAGAAGAGCTTCTTTTAGATGCTCTCTCTCAAAACTTCTAAAATAAGGCCTATAACTAAATTTTAGAGAGGCAGAACCTACAGAGGAATCCAGTGAGGCAGTTCTCCAGCCCAAGGTAACCTGGAAAATAGTGGAAAGGCTCCACACCATGGGGTTAGAGGGGTGGGACCCGCCAAAGTGAAGGAACTTCATCCTCCTGGAGGCAGTCCCAAGGCACTGGAAGCCACAGCTTATGGAAGTGGGGGGCAGTTTCCTGACCTAGACTCGGGGAGCACATGGTACAATTTAGAAGATCAGCTGGGGATCTTTGCCAGAGCAAGCAGATGAAGCCCAGCCCTCAGGGCACTCAGGGTTGAGTGTGGCCTGGGCAGCCCAGATCCAGGAAAGGGAAGCAGGTGGAGTCCATAAGCAGGAGCCCTAGGAAACTCAGGCTTGAGTACTCAGTCTAGGTAGGGGAGTAGAGAGAGACTTATGAGGTCTGTCAGAACTCTGGGGCTCTGACCACATTCAAATCTGGATCACAATCTAGGCCCCCCATAGATAGCAGCCCCCCACCGTGGCAGAGGGGTGCACTTGTGGTCATTCTCAGACCAAGAGGGAGGACAGAGCTTCACATACTGAGATCCTTGTGGGGGAGTATCCCAATAATACTCAAAAGCTCAGGAAGCACACAAAGAACAGGCACAGCCTGGGGAAACGAGTAAACTGAGAAAAAAAGAGGAAAGCCATTGAGAAAAACTTTGGCTATGATCCCAAGAAGGATCAAAATACTCAGTCAGAAGATGAGGAAGTCCAAGCTGCTGCATCTAAAGATTCTAAGAAAAATGGAAATTGGGCTCAGGCTATGACAGAGCTCAAAAAAGATTTTGAAAATCAAGTGAGGGAGATAGAAGAAAAATTGGGAAAAGAAATGAGAGAGATACAGGAAAAATATGAAGAAGTCAGCAGCATAGTTGAGGAGATCCAAAAACTGCTGAAGAAAATAGCATGTTAAAAACCAGCTTAGGGGGTGCAGATAGGTGGCATAGTGGATAAAGCACCAGCCCTATAGTCAGGAGTACCTGGGTTCAAATCCAGTCTCAGACACTTAATAATTATCTAGCTGTGTAGCCTTGGGCAAGCCACTTCACTCCATTTGCCTTGCAAATGAAAAAGAAAAAAAACAGCTTAGGCCAAATGGATAAAACAGTTCAAAAAGTTATTGAGGAGAAGATTGCTTTAAAAAGCAGAATTGGCCAGATGGAAAAAGAAATAAGAAAGCTCTCTGAGGAAAACAAATCCTTCAGATCTAGAATGGAGCTGAAGGAAGCTGCTGACTTTACAAGAAGTCAGGATACAATACTTCAAAACCAAAAGAATGAAAAATTAAAAGAAAATGTGAAAAATCTCATTGAAAAAACAACTGATCTGGAAATCAGATTCAGGAAAGATAATTTAAAAGTTATTGGGATACCTGAAAGTCATGATCAGAAAAAGAGCCTTGACATCATTTTTAAAGAATTCCTACAGGAAAATGGACCAGATATCCTAGAATCAGAGGACAAAATAGAAATTGATAGAATCCACTGATCTGCCCTAGAAAGAGATCCAAAAAAAAAACAACTTCCAGGAATATTATAGCCAAGTTCCAGAACTCCCAAGTCAAAGAGAATATATTACAAGCAGCCAGAAGGACACAATTCAAATATCATGGAGCTACAGTCAGGATCACACAGGACTTAGCAGCAACTACATTAAAGGCTCATAGGGCTTGGAATATAATATTCCAGAAGACAAAAAGAGCTCAGAATGCAACTGAGAATCAGCTACCCAGCAAAACTGAACATCCTCTTCTATGGGAAAAGATGGACTTTCAATGAACCAGGGGAATTTCAAATGTTCCTGTTGGAATGGCCAGAGCTGAACAGAAAGTTTGATCTTCAAATATAGGACTCAGGTGAAGCATAGAGAGTGGAGGAGAAGGAAAAAATATGAGGGACTTAATGATCATGAACTGCATACATTCCAGCATAGAAAAATGATACTGATAATACTCATAGGAAACTTCTCATTTAATAGAGCAGGTATAAGGAGCTTTTATAGATGAAGCACAGGAGAGAGCTGAATTTGAAGATATAATATATTGTAAAAATGGATTCAATGGCTAAAAGGGAAATATAATAGGAGTAAGAGAAAGGAGAGGTAGATTAGGCTAAGATATTTCTTATAATGAGTTTTTTTTAATTACATTGAGCTATTGCAATGATATGGAAGGGGTGAAGGTGAGGAGGGAATGAGGTGGCTCAGAGAGGAAACAGCATCTATACTCAATGGGATATAGACTTCTAGAATAAGGAGAGAAGAGGGACAGGGGGATGGGGGGATGTGAGTGATGGAGGAGAGGGTAGAACATGGGGGAGAGTGGTCAGATATAACATATTTTCTTTTTTACTTCTTGCAAGAAGCTGGGATTGGATGGCCTTTCTGGGACCACAGGGCTGAGTGGTTGCTGGGAATTAGGGGTAGTAGGTGGGTTCAGGGCCTCTTGACCCCAAGTCTGGCAATTAGTCTGCTGTGCCACTCAGCTACACAGCACATTCAAGAAGAGGGACAGAGTGAAAGGAGAGTGAAAATATAGTGTATGTTAGTGGGGAAGTATGAATGGAGGGAGTTGTGATAAGCAATGGCAATGGTGGAAAATTATGGAAGTAGCTTTTGTAATGGACTTATCCTAAAGAATGTGATCTACCCACAGCAGAGCTGGTGGTGCTGGAACATAGACTGAAGTACATTTATTATTATCATTATTATTATTATTATCATCATCAACATCATTATTATTATTATTATTAGGGGGGCTTGCAGGGCAGATGGGGTTGGGTGGTTTGCCTGGGGTCACACAGTTGGGTGATTGTTGGGCTTCTGAGGTCAGATTTGGACCTGGGTGCTCCTGACTGCAGGGCCAGCGCTCTGTCCACTGCACCACCTGGTTGCCATTATTATTATTATTATTATTATTATTATTATTATTATTATTATTATTATATTTTATTTTATTTGGGGTTTTGCAGGGCAGTGGGGTTGGTGTGGCTTGCCCAGGGTGATGCAGCTGGGTGACTGTTGGGTGTCTGGGGCTGGATTTGGGCTCGGGTGCTCCTGACTCCAGGGCTGGTGCTCCATCCAATGTGCCACTTAGCTGCCCCTATTTTTTATTATTATTATTAGTATTAGTATTATATTTTTAATTTTAATTTTTTCCCTCTTTCCTTTACTTTATTGCTCATGAAGTTCTATATTTTATATGGAGAGGGGGTATTATGTTTACTCTTAAACAAGAATATTTTAATAATGTATAAAAACATCTGTACAAAAATAAAATAAATATAAATTAAAAATAAATTTTAAAAAGGAGAAGTAGAATTAGTCTATGGAAGGTTAGTCAATGTGTGTTCTTACAGTTTCATAAAACTCATCAAGTACTTGATCTATACCAATTTTTTTTTAAATTACTAAAAGATCAAACATTAAGAATTAGATGTAGGAAAACTTTACATTATCAAATAGCTGAGGTGAGAATTTTGAGAGTAGAAAAATGAAGTTTAGAACAACAATGTACAAATGTTGGCTATTAAACTTAAAGGGCTTTCAAAATGAATTCTAACATCAAAATGGTCTTTGTTTCACTTGAGGTGGAAGTTATGATAACTAAACAAACTACAAGGGCTTTTCCCTTAAGGTTCTTCTAGGAATATTTCCCATAGTCACCATCATCTATTATGAACCACACTCCAGGAAACAGTTTCAGGGCTCTATTGACTAGCCTTCCCAGGAAGAATTAGGATAAGAGGAAAATTAAACATTGAACAGATTGATTTAAAGAAAAATGTAAATTTTACACAAAAGGAAAATGAATTAAGCTTAAAATAAAACTAATTTAAAATAAGAACAAAAACATTGAGAGAAAAATATGATGATGATAATTTTATGTTGATGAAAATTATAATGGACATTATTAAACAATAAGACATGACAGGGCTTGAATTATGTTATATTTACTTTCACCAATTTCACTGTACAGTGCTGGCATCAACACAAGGTGTTAATTACTACAATACAAACCTTGCTATGGGACACTTCTCTGAATACATATTTTTGAACCAAAAGAATGTTATAGAAAGAAGCATGATTTCTGGAAATAGGAAAGTCTTATTAAAATATCCTTTGTTCTATGTTGACAGAATTTTAGATTCTCAAATATGTACTTAAAGAAGCCATTGAAAAGGTACAATAGTATGACACTCACACATACAATCCCCCCACACCCCAAGAAAACGTGGGTTTTTCCCTGAGGGCTATTCTAGGAATATTTTCCATACTCAGCATCATCTATTATGAACCTTACACCAGAACACAGTTTCAGAGCTTTATTGACTATTCTCAGGTAGAATCTCTAGAGTTTTAAAAAAGATGGTTTTGGTTACCCAAATTTTACTTATTAAAAACAAATACACTTTTCCTTGAAAGTGGAAATGAAATATAATGAGAAATTGCAAACAATTGCATTTTTGCAGAAATTTCTGGATGAATACAGCCACAGAAAACAATCCATTTTAACAAACTGAAATTTTAAACTCCAAATATAGTCCTTCACAAGAACCTTAAGGACAGAGAGAGAGAGAGAGAGAGAGAGAGAGAGGAAGGAAGGAAGGAAGGAAGGAAGGAAGGAAGGAAGGAAGGAAGGAAGGAAGGAAGGAAGGAAGGAAGGAGGGAGGGAGGGAGGGAGGGAGGAAGGAAGGAAGGAAGGAAGGAAGGAAAGGAGGGAGGGAGGATGGGAGGAAAGAAGGAAAGAAAGGAGGGAAGGAGGAAGAGAGGAAGAGAGGAAGGAAGGAAGGAAAAGAGGGAGGGAGGGAAAGAAGATGGGAGGGAGGGAAGGAAGATGGGAGGGAGGGAAGAAGGAAGGAAAGAAGGGAGGGAGGGAAGAAGGAAGGAAAGGAGGAAGGGAGGGGGGAGGGAGGGAAGAATGGAGGTAAGGAAGATGGGATGGAGGGAAGAAGGAAGGGAGGGAGGGAAGCAAGAAGGAAGGAAGGAAGGAAGAAAGGAAGGAAGGAAGGAAGGAAGGAAGGAAGGAAGGAAGGAAGGAAGGAAGGAAGGAAGGAAGGAAGGAAGGAAGTCTGGGCAGCTGTTCTACGATTTTGCTTTTCAAAAATAGAAAGATTAAGCCATGTAGTTTTTAGCTGATTATTCCAAAGATAGGGGCTACTGTGACCTGTACTCAAGAAAAAAGGCAAAAGACCTTTATATAGTTTCATTATATATTCCCCTTTCTTTTAGGCTAGAATTGCCATTCCTTTTGCTTGAGCCCTCTATAGCTCACTCTTAACCTCTCCCTGAGGATTGTAGAAAACAAATCACATTCTCTATATTTCAAACATCATGTAAGAATCAAAGGTCACTAGGGAAATACTATACCCTTTTTTAAAGAATATATGTTTACAAATGGAAAATGCTTCCTCAATTCAGATAAATATTGCATGAAAACCCTCTTTCCCATGACTAATTTTTTTCTGTTACTGAAGAGAATGAAGGTTTTCTAAAGCATTCCTATTAAATCTACCTAGAGGGTAACAGCATGTCAGTTGACATCATTGCCTTCATAGGCTTTTATCCTCCCCCTATCTGCCCTTAGTGGATTGCCAATACTTAACCATCATATTTATAGCAAAATGCCTTCCTTGCATCCATTATAAAGTTGTCCAAAAGTGAACGGTAAAGCAATTGCCTGATGTTGAATAGGATATGATCAAGAAATGAGCTGGCTGTAGGGTAAGCAAAGGTATCTGACTCCATTATATGTGAATATATTAGAATGAGGGATAATTAGCAACTTTTTAGGTACAATTATAAAGTTTAAAAATACCATTCATTTTTATATTCTCAAACATAGATTTACAGTCACAACCTCAACATAAATCTGCAGCATAGTTTCTAATTTCTCCAATTCAACTTTACAATCACTATCCAAGTTGGTGAGCATATCAAATCTTTCTATATTAACTATTTTCTCAGTGTGATGCTCCAAATGACATGTATAGCCAACCCTATTAGAATGAGACCTTTAGAAATAGAATCAGAGTCTTACTTTCTTCTCCAGTAGTTACTACCATGAAAATGTTCTATTGGACCTATTACAGTCTAGAGTCAGTCACCATACCTATGTGCATTCTCTTTATATTCTGGAAATTTACCAGTTTTTGAACCCATTAAAGGAAGACATTCTATAAGGTAAATAAGATGGAGGCTTGGATGATAGTGAAGTACTTTTCATATGAAATATTTTGCCTAGAACAGGGTATCAAAGAAATTACAGACAGTATAGTGAAGTTAATGGACGCATAAGTCATCCTGGATTCTTCAGTCTCTTTAACCTTACCATATCTAATCAGTTGCCATGGCTTTTTGAATTCACCTCTCATATATATGCCCCCCCCACTCTCTCCATTGCTCCTGAATCCACTCTGCTGCAGTTCCCACCTGAACTATTGCAATAGTCTACTGGTGGTACTGCCTGCCTCAGATCTCTCTCCACTCCAATCATTCCTCCTTGATGTCACCTCCAATTCAGTAAATTCCAGGGTTTCACTATTGTCTTTAAGATCAAATACAAAACACTGTCATTCATTGCCTTTCATAAACTAGTCTCCTCAGAGTTGTCCAGTTTTCTTATACCTTGCTCTATGTCTTTCTTTGATACTATGACACTGGCATCCTATTTCATGAACAACACATTCACAGGACTAGATATTTTCTATGATCATTCCCCAGTCCTGGGATGTTCTCCCTTCTCCACTCTACTTACTGACCTCCCTGACTTCCTTTAAGTCCCAACTAAAGTTCCATTTTTTTTTCAGGAAACCTTCCCCAACTTCCCTTTATTCTAGTGCCTTCCCTCTGTTAATTGTTTCCTATTTATATTGTAGGTAACTTGCTTTGCATATTTTTGTTTGCACTTTGTCTCTCCTATAAGATTGTAAACTCCTTGAGAGCAGGGTCTGTCTTTTGCCTCTTTTATCCTTAAAATTTAGCACAGTCCTGGGATTTATTAGGTGTTAAGAAATGTTTATTAATTATTGTCAGAATGTTTGAAAATGAATAAATTAAAATACATAAGATTATGGAGTAAAGAAGTGATTTTAAATAGAAATACGAAAATATTAAAAAGACCATTTCACAGACTCCAGATATAGACCCTAGATATAGGACTCCTATTTCTAACATACAAGTGAGGACTAGTATCAGTTCAAGAACTGCTAAATGTCTTAGTTTTGTTTTTATTAATTGTTTGATTATAACATAATGGAGTTTTGAGAACTATTCAAGATTTGAGGAATCTTCTTTAATGAAAGCAGAGGGGGATCTCCATCATTTGTACACTATTTACTTAGAATAGCAGCAAACATTTCATTTTTTCAGCTACCATTAAAGACTTCTCTTTTTTGCTTTCTATTTTCTTTTTATTTTAGGTTCTTGTAAGGCAAACAGGGTTAAGTGGCTTGCCCAAGGCCACACAGCTAGGTAAATATTAAGTGTCTGAGGTCAGATTTGAACCCAGGTACTCCTGACTCCAAGGCCGGTGCTCTATTCACTGCACCACCTAGCCGCCTGTCTTTCATTTTAGAAGGAGATCAAGATCAAAATGGCATCACTGGGTTAGAGACAAATACACACACACACACACACACACACACACACACACATATATATATATATATATATATGTATGTATATTTATATACTGATTATATATAATATATTTATGTATCTTTTGTGATGGTGTGAGTTTATATAATTCTATATTAAACTTTAAGTTTTATTAATGTTTTTATATAATTATATATTATTCCTACTTCATGAGACATCTCTTCTGATGAGTAAAATGGTTAATTAAATTGAATAATAGTGCTACCTTTTCTAAAAGTGTATGTAATATTTCAAATCTGTAGTAGCCCTCCCCCACCTTTCAATTTCTTTAAACAGAAATTGATCTTCCCATTGTTTTTATATTTTACAAAAAAGAGGAAAATTCTTAACAATAAATATGAATATTGAATCAAAGCAAATAATTTACTGATTGTACAAAATATATTTGTATATATTTCATTTGTTGAAGTAGATAAAGTGCTGAGTCTGGAGTCAGAAAGACTTGAATTCCAGGTTTTAAGCAAGCTGTGTGAATATGGGTGAATCAGAATCTTTATCTGCCTCAGTTTCCATAAATGCAAAATGTGGATAATAATATCATCTACTTCAGAGAGTTTTGTAAAGGTCAAACAAGATGTTGATAAAATGTTTAACACAGAATCAGGCACATAATAACCAGTGTTTCATCAATGTTTGCTCCCTTTCTAATCCCAAATCTATCACTTCTCTAGGCTAGATATCATGTTTTATCATCTGTCATCTGGAATTATGAGTGATCTTTCACCATGGTTCTTAAAAAGATCAAAGAAAGAGAAAAAAATCTTTTTTTGTTTTGTACAACAGTTTCGTAACAACAGTTTTTGTGGTTGGGCAGGGGAATGTCCTAGGAAGAAAAGAGATGTACATCCATTGATAAATGAATAATAAGAATAGATGATTAAGTTCTGGTATAGGAATGTGATACAGTACAACTGTGCTGTAAGAAATGAGGAAAAAGATGGTTTCAAAAAGCCACAGTATTATTCAAATGAACTACTACAGAGTGAAACAAGGAAAACAAGTATAATTTATAACATCAGTATTATAAAAATGAAAAACTTGCAGCACTTTCATAAATGCATTTAAAATGAAATTTGTACAACCAGTAAAGCAAGTTATATAATTAAAATAATATTGGATTCTTCCATTGTGTTTTACCTTTGCTGTTGTTGCAATTCATTTACCTTCTGACACAGGTACATTTTTCCTAACACTGAGCAATTAGCTCTTCACTATCAAAATATGCTATACAAAAGGCCAAGCTATAAACAAAAATGGGCATAAGAAGCAAAAGGACTTTGCAAAATTTTTCATATAACTTACATCATTTGACGCCAGGTCATAATATGCAAAACCTGCCTGACGTCCAAGAATAGCTTTCTCATTTCTTAACCAATTTTTGTTCTAATTTATCCTTTTGTTTTAGCTTGATTCTAGTAGTCACTGTCTGTCACTGCATATGATCATAGTAAAAGTTAGACTAGATTTCAGGGATCATCCAATCCAATGCTTGCATTGAAACAAGGATGCAGGAAAGTTGCTATTTGTGCAGTTACACAAGTTTATGCATCATAAGAAGCATTCGAATAGAGATCCTCTTATTCCAGAGCTAGCAATCCCTTCCAGTTCTAAGATTTTGTGATTTTTGTGAGTCCATCGGGTACATTTCTTTCATCACTGGAGATCATATTCATTCTGTGACTTTGTAGACTTTTTTCACGAAATTTTATCTCTCAAAAATAAAATCCTACACTTGTGAACAACCTAGAATTGAGTTTCTCCAAATTTATTTAAACTGACTTACCAAAATAATAACTGAGTCTATCACTGAGTCAAAAACCAAAAATTTTCCAGTTGAGTCTGGGATTCTGGAATGAATGATGAAAAGAGAAAACAATTAGATGTTTTCCTTTGACTTCCTTTGATCCATTATAAAAAAAAAAAAACAACAAACCAAGAATTGCGGGAAACTGGGGAGTATAGCATCTTTTAATAAGTGAATCAGTTTTTCTATTCTGAAAAAAATCTCAGTAAAAAAAACCATAAGTGGTACCTCAGAGCTGTTTTAATTTGCATTTCTCTAATAAATAGTGATTTAGATCATTGTTTCATATGACTATAGCTATTATTTATTCTTCAAATGACCTAATCCAATGACTCATGATCTGATGAATTTGACAAAGTTCTGTACATATTAGAGAAATATGGCCTTCATGAGAAACCTTATTTTGAAAGTCAGTGGAAAGAATATCTTATTTGAAATCAGGGAATTTGGATTCAATTCCTAGTTTGTCATTTACTATCCACATGGTAGTAACCAATGCTTAAAGGGATCAAGTATTGTCTCATGTTTGAATGACCTTGTAAAGTCCCTTAATTTCTCAAAATATCAGGTTCTTCATTATTTTTTAACTTTTTTTCGATTATCTGGGAAAAAAATTCTAAGATTCACTATTAAAAACTTTTGGATTGGGGTGGCTAGGGGACGCAGTGGATAGAGCACCAGCCCTGGAGTCAGGAGTACCTGAGTTCAAATCCGTCCTCAGACACTTAATAATTACCTAACTGTGTGGCTTGGGCCAGCCACTTAACCCCATTTGCCTTACAAAAACCTAAAAAAATAAATGTTTTTGATCAAAAATTCCTTGTTTTCCCATTCCTTCAACCCTCCATGATAAAAAAAACACTTTAATAGAGATTATTACAAAATAGCTTTCTATATTAATCATGTTACAAAAGGCAGAACACAAAATAATAAGCAAAAATATATGTTCAACCTGCATTCAGACTTCATCAAGTTCTTTTCTCGAGGTAGATAACATTTTTCATCATAAGTTCTCAGAACTATGTTGGATCATTGTATTGAGAATAGTTGAGTCACTCACAATTGATAATCATGCAATACTGGGTGCAATGATCTTCTGATTCTGCTCCCTTCACTATGCATCAGGTCATACTGATTAAATTTTTTGAAATCATAATAGCACAATAATATTTCATCACTATCATATATACCACAACTTTTTTCAGCCATTCTCCCATTGATTGCCATCATTTCAATTATGAATTCTTTGCTAATACAAAAAGAGTTATAATTAATATATATTTTTACCTATAGGTCTTTTTTCCTTTCTTTTTGATCTTTAATGGATAAAACTAGCAGTTGTATTCCTGGGTCAAAGGGTATATCAAAAAGTTCCAAATTACTCTCTAAAATGATTAAATCAGTTCACAACTCCAATAGTTCATTGGTGTGCCAAGTTTTTCCATATTCTCTTCAATTTTTTTTCCTTTTCTATCATATTTGTCAATCTGATAGATATAAAGTGGTACCTCAGAGCTGTTTTAATTTGCATTTCTCTAATAAATAGTGATTTAGATCATTGTTTCATATGACTATAGCTATTATTTATTCTTCAAATGACCTAATCATTTCCTTTGATCATCTTTCAATGACTCATGATCTGATGAATTTGACAAAGTTCTGTACATATTAGAGAAATATGGCCTTCATGAGAAAACAGACTGTAAAAATTCAGTTTTTTTCTGTCCTATTCTTGCTGCATTGGTTTTGTGTGTGGAAAAAATCTTTCTTAAAAATTTAATGTAATCAAAATTGTTCATTTCACTTGACAAAATGCTCTCTATTCTTTCTTTGGTCATGAATTCTTTCCTTATCTTATCCACAGATCTTTCATGTGAAATAAAGTATTCCATGCTTCCCTAATTTAGACATTTTGATCTTATTATGTAGTGAATAACAGACTGGAGCATAGGAAAGGAAATTAACAAATACATCTTGCAAGATGAAAGAATTGAAAATTTACAGCCTCCCAGAACTAGTTCTGAAAACATCTGCTCAAAAACCCTGAAGCCTACTCAACTAAGGGAGCAGAGTATAACTTTAACAAAAAGGTAAAAGTTAAAAAAATAGACTGTAATTGAGTAAACACCACCAACAAAAAGAAAGTGTCTATAAAATGTTATTATAATGACATGGAACATCAGAACAAAAACTCAGAAGACAATGCAGTCAAAATCAAAAGAGCTATCTCCAAAGTCACAAAGAAATATCTAAATTGGTTTTGGTTCCAAAAAGAACTCCTATAAGTGATAAAATTATTTTAAAAATAGAATAAAACAGGTAAAGGAAAAATGGGGAAAATGATTGTGATATAAGAAAATTATGTAAAAAGCTTCAATAGTTGGTTACAGGCAGCACAAAAATTCTGAAGAAAATACCAACTTAAAAACCAAATGGTAAGAGAGGTAAAAAAATCCCCTGATCAGAATAACTTCTTAAAAAGCAAAATTAGTCCAGTAAAGTGCAAAAGTTCACTGAAGAAAATAATTCCTTTAAAATTAGATCTGAGTAAATGGAAGCTAATACCATGAGACATTTAGAAACAATCAAATAAAATAAAAACAATAAAAAATAAGAAACTGACTTGAACAATAGATCCAGGAGAGATACTTTAAATGGACTACTTGTAAACCACGATCAGAGTAGCTAGATTTCAAAAAATTATCAAAGAAAATTACCTAACACTAGAGGGTAGAGTAGAAATCAAAAGAATCTGGCAATCTCTTCCTGAAAGAGAACTTATAATGATAACTCTTACATGCATTATAGTCAAATGCTAGTGCTCCTAGGTGAAGCAAATATTTCAAGCATCCAGAAAAGAACAATTCAAATATCATGGAGCCACAGTCAGGATAATAGAACATTTAGCAGCTTCTACATCAAAAGACTGGAGGGTTTGGAATGTAATATTCCAGAATGCAAGGGATCAAGGATAACAAACAAGAATTACTTACCCAGTAAAACAGAGAAAATTTGACTTTCCAATACAAGAGAAGCATTAAACAATAAACAAGAAAGACAAATTATAAGAGATTCAATAAGGTACGAATATTTACATATTTACATGGAAAGATGATATTTGCAATTCCTAAGAGCTTGCTCATTAAAGTAGTTAGAAGGAGTATATTTAGAGTGCAAGGGTTTAAATTTGATATGATAAGAAGATACTTAAAAAATAAAATTAAGGAGTTAGAGAGGTTCACTGAGAAATGGGGAAAGGGAGAGATAAAGTTAGATAAATTATCTGACATAAAAGACACTCAGAAGAGATTTTCCTTTGGAGGAGACAATGGGGCAGCTGCAGAAGAATGCTTAACCCTTATTGTAATTGGCTCATGTAACTTACACACTTAGTAGGGAATAAAAATCTTTCTTATCCTACAAGAAAGAAGAAAGGAAAGGAAATTGGAGATGGGTGTGAGATTGTTGAGCTGATGGAATATTGGAAAAGAAGTAAAACACTCGAAGGACAGCGTAAAAAGAGAAAGAGTAGGGTAAAGGAGAGAATATAGAATAAAGGGAAATACATATCATTATTAATCAAAACTAGGAAAAGTTATTTTACAGCAAGTTTCTCTGTTAAAGGTCTCATTTCTCAAACATATATATATATATATATATATATATATATATATATATATATATATATATATACAGAGAGAGAGAGAGAGAGAGAGAGAGAGAATCTAATGAGATTTACATAAAAACAGCCATACCTCAATTGATAAATCAAAGGATAAGAAAAGACAGTTTTCAGATGACATAATCAACGCTATCTATAGTCATGAAAAAATTCTCAAAATTGCTCTTGAATAGGCAATGCAAATTAAACAATTCTGAGGTACTATTGCATAACTTTAAGAGTAGCCAACATGACAGAAAATTTAAAAAAAGGTTTGGAAAGGATAAGGGTCAATGGAGACTCTAAAGCAGTATTGATAATGTTGTGAAATGATTTAAACATTCTGGAGAGCAATTTGCAAATATGTGCAAAGGGCAATAAAGCCATGCATACCCTTTGATCTAGTGTTACAGCTACTATAAAGGGAAAATAAGCTATATGTAATGATGGCAGAAAATTGGAAATTGAGAAGCCTGTCAATTGGTTTATGTCTGAACAACTGGTATATTATTGTATTGAAATATTATTATATTTTAAGAACTCCCAAAACCTCAGGAAACTTGGAAAGACTTACATGAATTCAGAGAATTGAGGTAAGTGAGGTAGAGGAGGCAGAACTGTGGCTCACCTCACATTACACAATCCTTCACAAACTAAGTTGAGACTGTTCCTGTCTACCAGGCCATGGACCCCACTGCACATCACTGCATGAATTGTTGCAAAGTGAAATGAGCAGAATCAGGAGAAGTTCAAACATTGTAACAGAAATATAAGACAATGATCAACTGAATGAATTAATTATTCTCAGAAATAAAATGATCAAAGACAAAATGCTGTTTATCTCCAGAAGGAGGGGGGCTGAGAATTTGAAAGGCATATTGAAAAAAAACTTGTTTTTTTATTAAACTTTTTTTGGGGGGGTGTTGGTCTTTGTTTTCTTTCACAGTATGATTAATATGGAAATAAGTTTGTGTGTGATGTTTTATCATTTGGTATGTATAAATTTAGTATTAATATTGCTTCATTGTCTTTTAGCAAAATGTAATTTCCTTGCTTATCTATTTTAATTAGATCTGTATTTGCTTTTGCTTTCTCTGAGATCATGATTGTTACTCCGTTTTACTCTGCTTGTGCCTCTCAGTTTCACGTATTTCGTGTAAATAATATAGTCAATTCTCTTTTTTTAAGCCATTCTTTTATCTGCTTCTGTTTAAAGCGTGAGTTCATCCCATTCACATTCACAGCTAGGATGACTAATTGTATTTTTCTTCATCCAATTTTCTTCAATCTCTCTGTCTCTCTCTGTCTGTCTCTCTCTCTGTCTCTCTCTCTGTCTCTCTCTCTGTCTCTCTCTCTCTCTCTCTCTCTCTCTCTCTCTCTCTCTCTGTTTTGCTTTAGACTACTAACTCTCTTTTCTTGCCATCCTTTTTATCACCTACCCTTCTTTTATGCCCATCTTCTCCTGTCTCCCTGTAGGGTAAGATAGATTTCTATATCCAAATGAGCAGTATGTTATTCCCTTTTTGAAACCATGCTAATAAGTGCAAGTTTGCCCTTCACCCCCCCTGCCCCTGTAAATGAAGTTCACTTTATTTCTTTTTTGTGAGATAATTTTTCTAACTCTTCCTCCTCTCTTCCCCTTATCCCAATGCATCCCTCTTTTTTTACTCTTTAATTTTATTCTCTTAACTATCTCAGCATAGAGAACTAACTCACTCCCAAACCTTTTGCCTATGAATATTTCTTTTAAATGTCCTAGAAATGATAAAGCTCTTAAAAGTTAAAAGTATCATCTTTCCATATAGTAGTGTAGATAGTGTAACCTTATTTAACCTCTTATGGTTTCTCTTTTGTGTTTACTTTTTATGCTTTTTTGAGTATAATAGTTGAAAATAAAAGTTTCCATTTAGTTCTGTTTTTTCCAACACGAATGATTGGACAACCTCTATATCCATTTTTATGGATTCATGGTTGGAATCCTAGCACATTTGATTCTGGAGTGTCATGTTCCAATCCTTATAATTCTTTAATGCTGCAGTGCTCTGCACCCATTAACAGCAAAGTTTTTCTGTAATCTTCTGACCACCTGTCCAACCCCACTCACCCACAACCCTTCTACCATCCTCCACAGTTTATTTGCCAAGAGCTCCAGAATCTGCTGGACTTTTGATGCAAATCCACAGCCTGTCCATCACTGCCTATGCTGTACTTCAAGGCACACCACCATATTGAATAAAATAGACAATTCTTGCTGATTTCTGTTTTCTTAGGCAGGGGATTTTTTTTCACCCCAAATTTTTATTGCTTCTGCTACTTAAAAATTTTATTTTATTTTTCCAATTACATGTTATTTAAGTTTTTCAACATTCATCCACTTGCACATTTGTGTAACACATTCTTCTTCCCACCCCCTCCCTCCTTTCAGTGCCAAAAAGTCTGGTAAAAAGATGTGCATATACATTTGTGTTTAACATATTTACATATTAATCATATTGTATATGAGGAATTAGGATTAAGGGAAAAGAACAAAAACCATAATATAGGAAGGAAAAATATAAGAATAGTTTTTTTAAGAAAGTGAACATGGCATCCATTCAGATTCTTTAGGACTTTTCTAAATTTGTTCATTTTTTTGTTTGTTTTTTCTTCTGGATGTGGATGGCATTGTCTATAACAGATTTCCCAGGGCTGCCCCAGATATCTGGACTGCTGAGAGGAGCTACATCCATCATAGCTGATCATCTCACAATGTTGTTGTTAATGTATATACAATGTTCTCTTGGTTCTGCTCACTTCGCTCACTATCAGTTCATGATTTCCTTTAGAAAGTAGTATTCCATATAATATTCATATGCTATAACTTGCTCAGCCATTCCCCAATTGATGACCATCCCCTCAATTTCCAATCATTTGCCATTCCAAAAAGAGCTGCTATAAATATTTTTCAACATGTGGGACCTTTTTCATTTTTTATGATTTCTTTTGGATATAGACCTAGTATTGATATTGCTGGGTCAAAATGTATAATCAATTTTATTGCTCTATGGGCATAGTTCAATATTGCTTTCCAGAATGGTTGGATTAGTTCATAATTCCAGCAATTGTTTAGCAATGTTCCAATCTTCCCACCACCTCTCCCACATTGGTCATTTTCCCTTTAGTCATCTTAGTCAATCTGAGAAGTGTGAGGTGGTGGTACCTTATAGTTGTTTTAATGTACATTTCTCTAATCAATGATGATGTGGAGCATTTTTTCAGATGATTATTAATAGTTTTAATTTCTTTATTCGAAAAATTACTTGTTCATATCCTTTGACCATTTTTCAATTTAGGAATGACTTTTAACCTTATAAATTTGATTCAGTTCTCTATATATTTTATAAATAAGATCTTTAACAGAACCCCTAGCTGTGAAAATTGTTTTCCAGTTTTCTATTTTCCTTCTAATCTTGGCTTTATTAGTTCAAAAATGATTTAATTTAATCTAGTCAAAATCAACCATTTTGCAATTACTCCACTCTCTATTTCGTCTTTATTTATTACTTTTTTTAATTAGTGAGACAATAAAGGTTAAGTAATTTGCTATGGATCACCCAGCTAGTAAATGTCAACTATTTAAGGCTAGATTTGAACTCATATCCTCATAACTACAGAGCTAATACACAACCCATTGTACTATCTAGCTGCACCTTATTTCATCTTTAAAATGATGTCAATGAACTCCAAAGACCATTCCAGCTCAATCAGGACTAGTACTTTTATAATTTAACTTTCAAGGTCAGCATCATCTCCTTATTGCAATAAGAGAATAGAGGATAATTTATGTCTAAGTTTATAACTTTATCAATACATGTTTTTTAATGGGATAAACAATTCAATTGAGCCAAATCATCCCTGCATATTGTGATCTATGTTCTAACATGTTAGACTTTTCTCTCACTAAAGCAAAACTGATTCAATCCTAAATGTGTACATAATGGTAAGAAGTTTTAGAAGTGCTCCTCTGATTTTCCTCTAAAAAATATAAAGCTACATTTCTAAAGACAGAAAACATGTGAAGAAAAAACTGTTCTTGATTCAAAGCAAATCCCCAGGGACTGATTTGAAGTTGCTCAAGATTTCTGCCTGTTTGCGATTTTTTTTTCGGGGGGGGGGGGTGTTGTTGTTTTGTATCCCGCATGGTTTTAGAAGATGAAAAAAAAATAAAACAAATGGGAGTTGCTTCATGGGATTCTGAAATAGATGAAAAGAGAAAGCAATTGGATTTTTTTCTTTTATCTATAGGTTTGTCATTCAAAGCAAGCAGTGAAGGCATCTGGATTGTGTAGCCTAATATAAATAAGTGCATAAGTTCCTCATGTCTGGAAAATTGTCAATAAAAATCAAAATGCCTCTTCTCACTCTATTTCTTTCATTCAATGGAAAGAACTTTGTTTGAAGTTAGGGGATTAGGTTAAAAGCCTGGCTCTATCATTTACAAGTATATAGCCAATGCTTAAAGGGACTTTGAGCTCACCATTATATCAGTTTTACCTTGGTCAAGTCTTTTATTTTCTCTTGATATCAGATTCTCTATCTTTAAAATATCCATTCCTGCTCCAAGTCCAAAATATTATGGTTACCTTCCCAATATACATTAGACTTTCCCTACCAAACTGCCTCTATGATTTCCTTATTTTATCCAGTCTTTAAGTTTATTTTTAAGAGTTTCAAGGATATCATCTTGAATCAAGATAAAATAAGGAAAAAAAGAAATTTAATTTCATTCCTACAAATTTAAATTAATGCATCCCTATATGGTTTCCATAGTACATTTCTGCAAGAACAATAAAACTGACATAATTTTCCTTGAGAGGGTAGTTGTACTTTTGGAGGAATCAGCACCAAAGTAAAGCCAGCCCAGGAGAAATAGCAGATGTTCAGCAAAGGAATTCTGAAGATACATAAAGCAATAATTTCAGGCAGTATAGGAAAATGGAATTTTTCTAAAATATTCCTGTTAACACACAAGAAACTCATCAACTTAGATTTTGAAATAAGTGTACATGGGGCGGCTAGGTGGTGAAGTGGATAAAGCACCGGCCCTGGAGTCAGGAGTACCTGGGTTCAAATCAGGTCTCAGACATTTAATAATTACCTAGCTGTGTGGCCTTGGGCAAGCCACTTAACCCCGTTTGCCCTACAAAAAAAAACAACCTAAAAAAAATAATTGTACATGCAAAAATTAAGGGAGGGAATGGCCATCAATTGGGAAATGACTGAACAAATTATAGTATAGGAATATTATTAAGTTCTTTTGTTCTGTAATTAATCAGGAATGGTTGGACTTTAGCAAAGCACGGAACTGATGTTGAGTGAAGTAAGTAGAACCAGGAGAAGATTGTACAAATTAACGGCAACATTGTGAGATGGATCAGTTTTGTTGGCTGCAATTCCTCTCAGCAGTTCTTTTATGGAAAACTGTTATGGGAAATTATATATATATATCCAGGAAAAAAGACTATGAAGCCTGATTATGGATCAAAGTATTCTATGTTTAATTTTTAAAATTTCTGTATTGTTTTTTCTTCCTTTCTCATGGTTTTCCCCCTCAGTTCTAATTCTTCTTTCACAGCATGATTAATATAAATTGTACATGTACAATTTTTACCAGATTCTTTACTACCATGGGGAGGGGTTAGGGAAGAGAGGATAGTAGAAAAATGTGGAATGCATAAACTTGCAAATGGATGTTTTTGGAAAACTACTTTTGCATGCAATTGAAAAATATATACATACATACATACATATATAATACATGCAATGCATATATAAAAATTCATATATAGATATATATATGTAAATAAAATATCTAGACCAAAAATGTGTACATGTAATGTATTTTATACCATAAGGACTAATGGAATAAATAGTTTCAGAGGAAATTGGGGAGATTTCTATCAACTGATGCAGAACAAGTAAGAAAAATCTGAAGAATTTATACAATATTTATACAATATTATACAATAATACAATAATAAGTTTTTCGATAAAAGCACTTTTGAAAGAATTTAGAACTCCAACCAATATAATAAACAACCATGAGTCCAGAAAACTAAAGCTAAAGCTTATCACTCACGTTCTGCCAAAGAGATAAATTTAAAAGAAGGAGACATATACTTTTTACCATGGCCATCTTGGAGATTTGTTTTGATGTATTACACATGTTTCTGATAAAGATATTTTGTTTATTTGTTCATTTCTGTAATTGCTATCCAAGAAGAAGGTCAAAGGGAAGGACAAATTATAAATGCATGTAAAATTATATAAATCTTTTCAAATATATGTTCAGAAGTTGAAAGTAAGTACAGATAGTGGAAAAGTATATAATAGATTGGCACTGACCTGTGAAAAGGGTGTCAGAAGTGAGTCTGAGAAAAAGCTGAGGCTGACAAAGAAAGGACAACATAAATGATTATTCACTCCAGTCACATTGGGTAAGATAACAGAAGAATCAAAGAAAAGTTGAAAACTCTATTTGGGTGGTAGAAGAAATTGTAGGGGTTAGTTTCAAAAAAAAAGAAAGAAGAAAGAAAGAAAGAAAGAAAGAAAGAAAGAAAGAAAGAAAGAAAGAAAGAAAGAAAGAAAGAAAGAAAGAAAGAAGGAAGGAAGGAAGGAAGGAAGGAAGGAAGGAAGGAAGGAAGGAAGGAAGGAAGGAAGAAAGAAAGAAAGAAAGAAAGAAAGAAAGAAAGAAAGAAAGAAAGAAAGAAAGAAAGAAAGAAAGAAAGACATTACTTATACTCACTTAGCTTTTTTATTATCTTCTTTCCCTTAGAAAAGGGTTTTTATTTTTTGCATTGGATATATCAGAACTCAAAAGTCTAACCAGAGAGTGATACCCAACATAAATAAGAACTCCTGTTTGCCTTTATTGAATTCACCTGACCAAAATGAATCATACTCTAATATACTGAAAAATTATTTTCTTTTCTTTATCTTTTTAGGTATTTTGCAAGGCAATAGAGTTAAGTGGCTTGCCCAAGCCCACACAGCTAAGTAATTATTAAGTGTCTGAGGCTGGATTTGAACTCAGGTACTCCTGACTCCAGGGCTGGTACTCTATCCACTGTACCACCTACCCACCCCCATTGAAAGGTTATTTTCAATCTCTTGATTGGGAATGGGGGAAAAATATAATTTGTGATATATTTGATATCAAATAATATGATCCCCAAAATGTAAAAGTACATGGCAATTGAAGTTTCTTTTGGAAAAAAATAAAATTCTAATATTTCCAAAAGAAACTCTAGGGGTAGAAAAGGCATGAGCTCTTGAAATAATAACTGATAAATATAAAAATTGAACCTATTCCCAAGGAGTCCAAAATTTTTTTTCTGATATGAGTTATGACATTCACTTTCAAGAATATGGACTTTCAGGAAAATTTTTATAATCAGTGTGAATATGTTAAGCTCAGAAGTCATAAATATATATATATATATATATTAAAAATAATAACCTTAAAGAACAGACACAAGCATTCCAAAAGAAAGAACTCTATTACTAAAGACAGATAAACAGGCAAGCTCTTAATAGTACCTCTGCTGTGTTTGTTCTTGGTGAAGTATGTTGACCTCCATTCTGGATAGACTATTTACTTATTTATTTGTTTGTTTCTTTGTTTAGGTTTTTGCAAGGCAAATGGGGTTAAGTGGCTTGCCCAAGGTCACATAGCTAGGTAATTATTAAGTGTCTGAGGCCAGATTTGAGCTCAGGTACTCCTGACTCCAGGGCTGGTGCTCTACCCACTCACTGCACCACCCCAGATAGATTATTTATGCCATAAATAATTCTTATTTGGCAAAGCAGTCCCAAAATAGAAATTCCTAGGAATATTATCACCAAATTCCAGATTTTCCAGCTAAAATAAATACCTCAGGCAGTGATAAATAATTCAAATATTGTGGAGTCATAGTTAAGGAGCTCACAAGATTTGGGAGCTACAACACAAAAGGAATTGATGACTTGGTATTTAATATTCTGGAAGGTAAAAGAGCTTGAATTACAATTGAGAATAGTCTACACAGAAAACTTTAGAATAATCCTTCAAGAGGAAAAACTTAAATTTAATGAAATAGAGTACTTTGAAGCATTCCTGATGAAAACAACAGAACTGAATGGAAAATTTGACTTCCAAATATAGACTGAAGAGAAAGACAAAAAGATAAACAAGAAAAAGAAATCATAAGGAACTAAATAAAATTAAACTGTTCACTTTTCCATATTGCAGCATAAGTCATATATTCTAAGAACTTTATCATTATGGCAGTTAGAAGGATTCTTTTAGAAAAAAGAGTGTGTGAGAATAAGTTGTGTTGGGATGACATAAAAACAAAACCTAAGTGAGAAAAGGGAATGCAATGGAAGAAAGGAATGGGAGATGATAAAAAGGAGGCAGTGATAAACGGAGACAAAAAGGCAGTGATCAGCAGTAAAACAGTGTTAAGAAGAGGGACAGGATAAAAAGAGATAAAGAAAGACAAATAGAGAAAACCAGGATAGAGGGAAGTTCACAGTTATTAATCATTAGTATGAATTTGAATAGAATGATCTCACCCATAAAATGAAAGCAGATAGAATGAATTAGAAACAAAAAAATATATGTTGTTTACAAGAAACAGACTTGAAACAGAGAGAAACACACAGAGTAAAGAAAGGGTTTGGATCAGAATCTATCAGGTTTCAGCTGAAATAAAAAAAACAGAAGTAACAATCCTGATTTCAGAGAAGGCTGAAGCAAAAATAGACCTAATTAAAAGGGATAAGCAAGGAAACTACATCTAGCTTAAAAGGAACCACAGACAATGAAGAAATATCAATACTAAAAATTACATCACCAAATAGTAGAGCATCAAAATTCTTAAAGGAAAATTTAAATTAATTGCAGTAGAAAATATAATGTAAAACTATATAAGTGTAGTACTTTAACCTTACCCTCTCAGCAGTAGAAAAATCTAACAAAAAGTAAATAAGAAAGATATGAAGGAGATGAGTAAAATCTTAGAAAAGTTTGTTATGATAGCTCTCTGGAGAAAAGTGATTGGGAATAGAAAGAAATGTATATTTTTCTCAACTGTACATAAAACATATACAAAGATTTGTCATGCATTGTCATAAAACCTCACAAGAAAGTATTGAAAAGAGGAAATATTAAATACATAGATTTCAGATCAAAATTCAATAAAAATTATATTTAATAAAGGATATGGAAGCACATATTAAAAGTAAATTGAAAACTAAATCAAGTCATAAGATGAATGGGTCTAAGAACAAGTCATAGAAATTATCAAAAGGTCTCATTGAAAAGAATGAAAAAATTTATACATATATGCATATATATATATATATATATATATATATATATGACCTCTTTGTAGTGGCAAAGAATTGGAAATTGGTAGGTTGCCATATTGAGTAATGACTGATCAAGTTGTGTTACATGGTTGTGAAAGAATAAATGTATGCAACGTGAAGTGAGTAGAACTAGGAGAATATTTCATATAGTAACAGTAATACTATAAGTGTGATCATCTGTGAAATACTTAACTAGTATAATAAAGACAATGACGAAAGGCAGTTCCAAAGGACCCATGAAGAAAAATCCTCTACACCTTCAAAGAGAGAACTGATGAGCCATTATAATTACTTTATTTTGTATTTTCTTTTGCAACATGGCTAACATGAAGCATGTTTTATAAGACTTCATATGTATAATTAATTCTGCTTGCTTTCTCAAGGAGAGAGCATCAAGATGGAGAGAAACAATTTGAAATTCAAAATTGGAAAATATTTAATGACATAAAAGTAAAAATGGGAAAAAACTCATCTCAGCAGATGGCAATTCACTCTTCCTTTTTTTATATTACAAATATTATGGAATTTCATGAGTTTCCCCTTATTCCTTTTCAGAAAATGAAGAGCCAAATTCAAGACTCAATTGGAATAATCAGTTAAACTTGAGTCTTATTATTATTGTCAAGTTTTTGATTTATAAAATGCTTAATAATTTTCAAGATTTTCATATACAATTGTCTCTTGTCCTTCATAAGCTATGAACATTTTAGAGATTAAAAACACAGGGTCCAAGAAATAACATATTTTACCTAATATAAGATAATTAGTAAGGACTTGTAATAGAATTCAAGTCTTCTAATTACAAATCCATCAGTTTTTCATTATATATTTGGAGAAGCTCTACCATTTTTATTTCTAGCTGTACTAATTAAACTATATGTAACTTTGTAAGTGGCCTTGTAGCCTTTGAGAAATAAATAAGTTATTAATACCAAATAATAAAATAAAAATAGAAATCCAAGTTATAGGCACATTTTAAAACAATTATGAAATGTGGTTCAACTGGGCACAAAAGAAGACTATTTGGATCAGAGGATAAAAATAAAGGACAAGGACTGAGTTCTAATAGCATATCCATAAGTGTTTGTCTCTATTATTTTGTGAAAATAACTCAAACTTTATGTATCTCAGTTCTTTTGACTACAAAATAAAAATTATAATATTCAATTGCTTTACATAATTGTGATATTCCTAACTGTTGCTTTACTTAAATAAAAGTATAAATTAATATCCTTTGCCAATATTCTTCATTTTAACAGATAAACAATGGCATGAATCGTGATAAAGAAAAACTTATTACTTACCTCCTAATAATTTTAGTACTTTAGTGGTTTTAAAGGGATAACAGAAGATGGAAGACAATTTTCAGTAAAGGATCTTCCTATTCTGTAGTGATAAAACCTTTGTTCTTTTAAACTGTTTATTGAATGCAGGATTTCTTTCCTCTTCCCTGTTTTTCTCTCTATCTCTCTGCCTCTCTTCATCTCTCTATCTTTGTCTCTCTGTCTCTGTCTGTCTCTCTCTCTCTCTCTCTCTCTCTATCTCACACACACACACACACACACACACACACACACACACAGACACACACACAATCTCTTGTCTCTCTGTCTCTGTTTCTGATGCTCTATCCCTTGCTCTGACTCTGTCACTCTCTGTCTCTGCAGTCCTCTCTTCTGAACACAGCCTGAGTTGATATCTCCACAAACTTCAATTCAATTTTATTCAACACAAATCTATTGAGCACTTACCACATGCCAGGGGCAATGTTAGGAATTGAGACTACTAAAAAGACCAGGAAAAAAAATCCCTAAACTCAAAAAATATTCATACTAATTTTTGTTAAGGTTTGAAAATTTAAATCAATTCAAGAGTGGGACAACATTTTCATGCAAAAGAATGGCTCAAGGTAAATAGCAATTCTCTCTATACTCTCTCTCTCATATATATATATATATATATATATATATATATATATATATATATATATATATATATACTTTAGAAGCTGATATTTAATTTCAATGATTTCCAAATGCATTTGTAATGTAGATGTAATGGAGACAATGATAGATATTGCCAGGATCTTGTTCGTTCCTTTCAATGTCAGATTGAGATTCCTGACTTGAAGGGAACAAAAGTCATGAGACTAACCTCTGAGTTTCCCTCTGAGAAAGGGATATTGGATTGGAATTGTGTCTGCCACCATAAATATTCCTGCTCTAAAAGGATGATGATGATGATGGTTTGTTCTTCATTCTCGAAGATGACCATGACTCTAGGGAGGAGATGCCATGATAAACACATGGATTGTATTTGAATGAAGGAAGCGCTGTGTAGGTTCGCCAGCCTCAATTTCTCCTCCAGTGCCTTCTGGGTCCAGTGGCCAATTATGAAATGAGGAAGACTGTATGTGGTCCTGCATGCAAAGCTGTCAGGGATTAGTGATTTGCCTAAGTTTACTCTGCTGATTAATGTCAAGAGTCTAGGGCTGAATTTGAACTCACTATCTTCTGTCTGACCTAGAGACAAAATTGTTACATAATAATAAGCTGCTTAGGATACCGTCTCTTGAGAAAATGAAAGATTCTAAGCTTATATCCACTAGTTTTCCCTCTACCAATCAAATTATAGTAACACAGGAGACCATCACAAATAGTGAATAATGATTTATCCAAATAAAAACTGTAGATCAAGGAAATCTTATAATTCTACAAAAAGAAGTTTACAAGTGAATGAACTTTTTAGTTGAGAGTGAGATGAAATCTTAATTAGCCCAAACAGATTTCCCATCATCACCAAGGGGAGTCCCAAAAAAAATTTGAAAAAAGTCCTATTTTGAACACATACTAAACCAAAAGAGTAAATGTTTGAAATTTTTAATGAAAATATATTGTATTCTTTTTGGATATCTTCATTTTGATTTTCATAACATTTTCTAAAATGCAACCAGGTCAGAAATAGTGAAAAAGGAGGCTTTTTCAGTTCTTATTTAGTTTTTATTTCACTCAAAAACATTGTAATTAACATCTGTCTATCACTGAATGTTTAGGGAATGAGAAAAGTCTAAAAGAAAAAAATCAGAAAGTTCCTTGATGATAAATAAATAAACTTAAGAAAGATTATTTACTAACATGAACACAGATTGAGAAGCAGCCATGACCCTGGCAAATGAGTATTCCAAATCCAGTTAAAATAAATCATAAAAACTTGTGAAATGATTCAACATACATTTAGAAAATAGGTACCTTGCCTGAGTGGTTCAATAAGATTGTTGTAAAGTCATCAACTAATTTTTATGTTTTCTGTGCATGATATTTTGGATAACTTCATACAAATTACTTTCTTGGGCTCATTATTCTAGAAAGAGGAAATGCTTCCCCAGGACTATTGTTATTAAAGTGTGTGCTTATTAAATGATAATTTATGTACAGCCCATTAAGCAGGTGTTCTGAGGAAGATAATATAGGGGAAATGGCAAATATGACACACTGTTTTCTATTAACCCTCCTGGCACTGCCACTTTTGGGCTGCCCCTTCTGAGGGCTAATCCCCTTTGCTTCAGTGCTTAGCATTTTTCAGATCCTGCTTTAGGGGCCACAGAGTTTATCTTTTTGAAGTACAAAAGAAGTCATGTGGTAATTTGAAGCATGTTTTGATTTAGCCCTTATAGCAAATAAAATGAAAAGACTGGAGAATCCTCAAAACAGGAACAAAACTGCAGAGCTTCTCAATACCATACAGGTGTTCTGTTCCTGGGCCAAATACTGTAAGTCCTGTTAACCAATTCAGAATAAAATCTCCTATTATCCTTGTTTGAAGAGGAAAAGCAGTGTGCTTAAGTGGAAGAAAGCCAGCCTCAATATCAGCATGGTTTGAATTAAAGTGTTGCCCCTGGCAAGGACAGAGGCTGCAGTGGATAGAGCACTGGACAGAGCACTGGGTCTGGAATGAGGAAAATTCTTATTCGTCAATTCAAATCCAACCTAAGACACTTGCTGGCTATTTGACCCCCCAAAATAATTTAATCCTGTTTGCCTCAGTTTCCTCATCTGTAATTGAATTGGAGAATGAAATGGCAAACTACTCCAATGTCTTTACTAAGAAAATTCCAAATTGGATTTTGAAGAGTCAGGCATGACTGAAAATACCCAACAACAGCAAGGATGCACTTTGACATATAATGACTTTGTGACACTAGGGAAGTTAGTTATTCCTTCAGCTTCTCTAAAAGTATTCCCTAATGCTCAAAAAGTATAAGTTTCAAAGAAATCACTGATTCATGTTAATAGAGATTATCCCAAGGACCTCCCTACATCCCAAGGACCTAGGGGAGCTTTGTGCCCTATAGTACCAATAGTGGATGATGCTCTTGTGATTTTTCAGTCACCAGTGGAGTGAAACAAGGCTGTGTCCTTACTCCTCAAACATGGTTTGAGTCATGCTGTAAAATGCCTTCTTTGAGTATGAATAGAGCATCAAAGTCAGTTACTGCACTGATATCAAATTCTTTAACTTGAAAAGGCTATAAAACAACACCAAGGTGGAGGGAGTATGGTGCATAATCTTCTGTTTGCAAATGATTGTTCACTCAGTGTAGATTCTGAAGCTGAAATGCAACAAAGTGTAGATTGATTCTCTACTGCTTGACCTAACAATTAACACCATCTATATGTGAAAACATCAATTACAACAAATAGAGAAGTTTTGAGACTGTGGACAAGTTCACTTACCTTGACAGTGTCCTTTCCAGGGAGGTGCATGTTGACAATGAGGTTGACATTCGCATTGCCAGAGCTAGCTCAGTATTTGGGAGGTTCCAAAAGAACATGTGGGAGAGGAGAGATATTGGACTGACTTCTGAACTGAAGGTCTACAGAACCATTATATTTACCGCATTGCTATATGCCTGTGAAACCTGGACAGCAGACCAGTGCCATACCAGGAAATTGAATCATTTCCTTTTAAATCATCTTAGAAAGATTATGAAGATACTAGACACGCAGGTATTTCTTGAGTTAAACTGCCAAGCATTCAGACATTAACTACCAAAAGCATGACTATGAAGGGCTGGCCATTTTGTTAGAATACTATATGTATACTTGACAAAAAAGACTATTTGATGATGAAATCACACAAGGCAAACACACACAAGAAAGTCAGAAGAGATGATATTGAGACACCCTGAAGTTTTCTCTTAAGAACTTTAGAATTGATTGTACAGCATGGGAGACCCTGGCACAGTACCACCCAGTGAGGAAGCTGGGCTATATGATCAAGGCAGAATTGAAGCAGCTCAAAGAGGGATACTTAAATTTAGAGTAAGCATCCCAGGTGCTCACATGGACTATTTGTGCTAAAACATTCCAAGCTCATATTGATCTGATCAATCACAGTTGGACACACTGCAACACATCTGTAACATCATGATGTCATTTTGGTCTTTATCGATAATGAAGGACAAGACTGAACCAACCAAATCACAACTATTTAAGAGGTCCTCAAATAGTTCCCTTCAACATAAATTTTATGATGGTTAAAATGTGAATTCATGGGGAAAGGGTGAAGAAAAATTTTAGACTACTCAACAAATTTAAGGGCCTAACCACTTAGCTTCCTACTCTTTGTTTTTTCATCTTCACTGATCTTTTTACGGGGTAAGTCAATAATATTACTTAAAAATGAATTGCATATTTTGAGAAGGATTTCATATTATATGAAAAGGTTTCAACCTGATTCTATTGAACATTTTTAAATGGTCTGCCTTTTAAAATTTAATCGATTTTTGTTACATTTTAAATTCTGAAATGTCTCCCTCCCTCTCCACCCCACACTAGAGAAGACTACCATATGACAGATAAATGAAAAGATATCTATCTACATAGAAGATAGATAGATAAGATAGATGGATGGATGATAAAAAGACAGTTGTAAAATCATACTATGCCTATTTCTAGATCTTTTGAGGCTCATTTGAGTAAAATACTCAGATTAATTTAGTCATTCACAGTTATTCTTTGACTAATACTGCTGTTACTATAAACAATATTTTGTCCTGCTCATTTCACTTTTCTTCACTTTTTATTTTCAATAATATTTTATTTTTCCATTATTTTTAATAAAATGAAATTTGCTTATAATTTCTTATAACACAATAGTATTCCATCACAATCATATACCACACTTTCCTTAGACATTCACTATTTGATAGGCATTCCCTTAATTCCCAGGTCTTTGCCACCACAAGGAGAGCTACAATGAATATTTTAGAACATATAGATTCTTTCCCTTTTCCCTTCATTACTTTAGAAACAGAAATAATAGTTGTATTACTGGGTCAAAAGGTGTATACAATTATATAACTCTTTGAGAATAATTCCACATTGTTCTTTGAACTGATTGGATCAGTTCACAGTTACTCTAACAATGGCTGAGGGTCCTAATTTTTCCACATTCCCTCCAATATTTTTCATTTTTGTCTTCTATAATTTTAGTCAATCTGATAGATGCCAAATGATATCTCAAAGTTTTTTTTTTATTTTCATCTTTTTAATCAATAATGACTTAGGACATTTTTTCACTTGAAATATATAGTTCTGATTTCATTGAAAAACTGTTCATACCTTTTGACTATTAATTGGAGGCTGACTCCTATTCTTATAAATTTGAAAAAATCTTTATATATTTGAGAAATAATACCTTCATCTGAGAAATTTTCTATAAAAAATTTTCTCTAAATTTCTGCTTTCCTTCTAATCTTGGTTATATTGATTTTATTTATGCAAACATTTTTTTAATTTAATGTAATCAAAATTATGCATTTTACACTTCACAATCCTCTCTTTCTCAATAGTTTATTCATAAATTCCTCTCATACATCTGCTAGTAATATGTTGATCCCCAAATCTTGAATCCTTTTATTTGTCAAATATAATGTTATTATCATCATTTACTACTGTGAATTATATATCTATTCTGTTCCACTGGATCCACCTTTCAATTTCTTAACTACTACCAGATACTAACTACTACCTTCTAAGATCTGATACTTCTAAATTTCCTTCTTTGACATTTAAAAAAATATTTACTTTAATATTCTTGATCTTTTGCTTTTCAAAATGAATTACTATTGATCTTGCTTAATATTTTGGCAATTTAATTGGGATGGCCTTAATAACTAGATTATATAGAATTGTTATTTTAATTATATTGAGTCAGTTTATGCTTAAACAATATTTCTCCAATTATTTAAACATGATGTTACTTGTATAAAAGGTATTTTACAGTTTTCCCATGTAGTTCATCGGTTTTCTTAACAGTTATACTCTCAGGTATTTATATTATCTATGATTATTTTAAATGGTGTATTTCTAAATATCTCTTCTTGTAGAGTTTTGTTGATGATATATAAAAAGGGTTGATCATTTATGCGGGTTTATTTTATTTCCCACTACTTTGCTAAAATTATTAATTGTTTCAATATTTTCAGTGGAATTTCTGGGATTTTCCAAGTATATAATCATACCATCTACAAAAAGAGATAGTTTTATTACCTCATTGCCCATTCTGATTCCTTCAATTTCTTTTTCTTTGTTCATCACTTTTGCTGCAATTCTAATATAATAGTGAACAATTATCACTGATAATGGAGATAGCTGTTTCATTCCTGATCCTATTCAGAAGACTTCTATCTTATCTACATTATAAATATTATTTGTTGATGTGTTTACCTAGATACTACTTATAATTTTAAATAAAAATTCATTTATATCTATATTTTCAACTGATTTAATAGGAATGAGTATTGTATTAGGTCAAAAGTATTTTTTGTAGCTTTTGATTAAAATATGTTTTTTTTCAAAATGTTATTAATTTTCCTTGAGTTAAACTAACCCTGCATTTCCTACTATAAATCCCATTTGGTAATATATCATCATTGTGATATATTATTGAGGTCTCCTAGTTAGTGCTTTATTTAGGATTTTTACATTCATATTCCTTAGTGAAATTGGTCTATAATTTTATCTTTCTGTTTTTGCTCTTTCTATTTTAGATATCAGTGCCATATTTGTTTCACAAAAAGGAATTTGGTTCTTTGTCTATTATTCAAAGTTATATACTTAATATTGAAATTATTTGATCTTTAAATGTTTGGTTGAATTCACTTGTAATTCTTATCTAGTCCTGAAGCTTTTTTGTTCTTAGGAAGCTCATTTATTGTCTATTCAATTATTTTTTCTAAAATAGGTTAATTTAGCTATTCTGTTTCCTCTTCTGCTAACCTAGGTACTTTATATTTCTTTAATATTCTTCTACTTCACTTAAAATGCTTAATTTATTGTCATATAATTGAGAAAAATAAATCATGTAAGTTTAAAGAATTTCCCTTCCATCATCTCCATCTTCCCCTCTGCTGTAAAAACTCCTTTGTATATCTTTTTTAAAGTGACATAACTTACCCCATTGTTCCTCTCCCTTCCCTCTTTTCTAAGTGAATGCTTCATTTTTATCCCTTAATTTTATTTTTTAGCTATCCCATAATATTTAACTCATACCTGTTCCCTCTGTCTATGTATATTCCTTTCAACTGCCCTCATAATGAAAAAGTTCTTAGCAATCACAAGTATCATCGCCCTTTGAAAACAGTTTAACCTTACTGAACTACTTATGATTACTCTTTCCTGTTTACCTTTTTATGCTTCTCTTTAGACCAGTATTTGAAGTCAAATTTTCTATTCAACTCTAGGCCTTTAATCAGGAATGCTTAAAGTTCTTTGTTTTTTAATTGAAATCTATTTTTTCCCTTAAAGGAGTATACTAACTTTTGCTCTATAGGGGATTGTTGGTTGTAATCCTAGCTTTTTTTACCCTCTGTAATATCATACTACTAGCTCTCTAATCTCTTAATGTAAAAGCTGCTAGAGCTTATATTATCCCAACTGATACTGCATGATACTTGAATTGATGCTTTCTGACTGCTTGCAATATTGTCTCCTTGACCTGGGAACTTTGAAATTTCGGTATAAAATCCCTGGGAATTTTCATTTTGGGATATCTTTCAGGAGGCAATTGATGAATTTTTCAATTTCTTTTTTTACTCTTTAGTTATAAAATATCAAGACACTTTTTCTTCACAATTTTTTGTGGCTCATGGCTTTCAGATATTCCATTAAATTTTAAAGTATCTCTCCTATTTCTCAGGTCAGTTGTTTTTCCTATGAGATAATTCATATTTTATTTAATTTTTTTCATTCTTTTTTATTGTTTTTTAATGTCTCATGGTACCATTAACTTCCACTTTCCCAATTCTAATTTTTAAGGATTTGTTTTCTTCAGTGACCTTTTGCATATCCTTTTCTATTTGGTCAATTCTACTCTTTAAGGAGTTCAGTTCAGTTTTGTTTTTTGTTTGTTTTATGTACAAAATTCCATTTGGACAATTTTGTTTTTCAATGCTTTCTTCTCCTCGTTGGATTTTTGAAACTCTTTTATCATGTTAAGGCCTATTCTATTTCTTATACTAGGTTAGACCATTAAACCATCCATCTATTTCAGTAATTTAAATCAAACCATAATAATCATGGATATTTTGTAGCTGAGCATGGTTGCCCTCCATAATGCCACTTTCAATGGAGTTTCAATGATATATTTAGAGCCTTTACCTTCATAATATCTTTCTTGAAATGTGGAAGGTGAAAAGACTTCAGAGATGCAGTACAACTTATAACTGAACAGAAATTGTACATACAGTATAATTAACAAATGATCATGAAGCATCTACAAGATGACTGCCAATGGAGGGAAAACTTTCCATTTAGGTTTTTAGTATTAATCATATTTTAATACATCTTGTTCATTAAAATGTATGGGCCTCCAACTTAGCTTCTGGGTTTCTAAATATGTAGTATACTGATAATGGTAAGTTTTCTGGTGATGCCAGTTTCTAAAAAAAATTGAAGTTTGCATGCAAAGAGTTGTTTTTCTAATATTTAAAAAAGTTCCCATTCAGACTTCTATTTAATGGTTTTGACTATGTTCTACATATTTTATGTATGGACAATAGAATTTGAGTATAAGTTGGTTGTATAAAAAAGAATGTTTTCTATCATTAAAAGAAAAAAATTTGAGAGGTGATTGTAGTAAATGCAAAAAAGGTATTTTAATAGCACTCCCCAGCCTGACTCTACAACTTTGATAATCAAAATTTCCTAGGTACTCCTATTAAACAAGCTAACTACCTAGGATCTGATAGAAATTTAAAGAATTTAGAAAAGATGTTCAAAATAGACTTAAGACTAAAGGCTTAGTTAATTTCAATTGACTAGGGTTAGTAATTTCATATATCTATGAGACTTTGCCTGATCCTCTCACAGATCATGAGAAATTCTGCTTAACTTTTTGTCGTTGTATCTCCAGAATCTAGCATGGGCTGTGAAACACGTTCGATTGTTTTCAGTTGTAACTGACTCTTCATGAGGTAGGCTTCTTTTTTTTGTGGGGGGGGGGGTTAGAAAAGATACTGTAGTGATTTGCCATTTCTTTCTCCAGCTCATTTTACAAATGCAGAAATTGAAGCAAACAAGGTTAAGTGACTTGCCCAGAGTCACATAGTGTCTGAGGCCAGATCTGAACTCAGGAATATGAGCCTTCTTGATTTCTGCCCTGGCACTTTATCCAAGTGCCACCTAGCTGCCTTCTAAAACATAATAGTTACTTAATAAATATTAATCGATTGAACTTTTGAATATTTCAAATGAAAGATATGGAAACTGCCCCTACTCCCCCCAATACCTGGGAATATAAGCTAAAAGAGCTGAGTTATCCTATTTAAGAGCCTTCTGTTGCAGTTCAGTGGAATAATTTACTTAATCATTCTGTTTGTTTGCAAGAATTTTGAACAAGTATGTCCTATAGTTGATTTCATAACAAAGAAATGGCACAAGCTACAGTTTTGAATAGATATTGACTCAGAATATCCAAATAATCACAGTTTCAAAAATGTTTAAGGTTCTCAGAGTTGATCTAATTCAATCATTCCCAAAGATATCCTCTTGGGAAAATATGTCTAACAAGTGTTTATACAAACTCTTCTTGAACATTTCCAAGGAGAATCCTCCACATTGGACAACAAACTGGACCTTTCAGTTTTTATCTAGAAAAAGGGAAAAGAGAGGTGATGCTTGCCCTTTGCATTCAAAGAAGATCATGGTATCAGGGAGGTGATGCCATGAAAAGCACATGAATTGGATTTGATTTGGGCGGGGGGGCGGGGAACTGTACTAAATCACCAGTCTCACTATCTCCTCCAGAGTAAGCTGTGTCCAGTGGCCAGATATGAAACAGGATGATTGGGAGATGGTCCTAGATGTGAAAGAGAGTAAAGGGAGAAAGAAATAGAGAGAAGAGGGAGAGAAGAAGGAGAGAGGAAGGAAGGAAGGAAGGAAGGAAGGAAGGAAGGAAGGAAGGAAGGAAGGAAGGAAGGAAGGAAGGAAGGAAGAGAGGAAGGCAGGAAGGAAGAGAGGAAGGCAGGCATGGAGGAAGGGAGGAATGATACTGACATTTATTAAGTACCTACTAAATGCTGATACTGTGCTAAATATTGGGTTCTTGTCAACCATGTTTTTAAAAAATATCAGTAATATATTGAAGGACTTGTGATCTCTGTCAATTATCTATATAAATATATAAATAAAAAGTTTGTTTTAATTGATTGTAATATGTTATATGTCATTAACTTTAAGATCTCTATGGAGGGATCCTAGTTATATCTCTATGCTCTACAAAAAGTACACTTAAGTAAGCTATCATGAGAATATAGTTCTCCTATTTTTCATGCTTTAGCTCCATAACAGACTGTATCTACAAAATGAAGTGGGTAATTGCTATAATTATCCATATGATTCAGGCAAAAATCTCACAATTACCGGTTAACCAGTGAAGCCTTCTGTTTTCTTATAAATCCAATTCTTGCTATTTGTAGATTCCAACTTGATGAAGCTCTAAATTTCACTGTATAAATTACCATAATAAACATAGAAAAAGTTGGAAATTTGCCTGAATTATCTAGAAAATATCAGTTTTACATTTGGTTTGGAATGGTTTATTTGACCATTATATAGAAAGCAATATCAAGTAGAAAGAACACAAGAAACTATATTTTTAAAATTGCTTTACTATAACTAACCCCTTTTATTTAGTAAGCACAAGTGGAGAAAAATAAATAATTAAAGTACTAATTAAATTCACCTTCTTAAATATAATTATTACAGAATTTAGGGGAATTATATAACAAATACAAAATGCTAATTTTGCTCCCATCATCCGGATGCTGACCTGAAGCAATAAACAACTTTATTTGATGATTGTTTATCTCTCAGTTCAAGTGATAAGTTAAATACATTTCATTAAAGTCAGGAATTTCTCCTTTAAGCCATTTGAGGGCAAGGGAACCATGCTGATATTAAGGGCATTTTCCACTCAATATTCCAAGGGACTAATTCAAAACCCACACAAGGATTGTGGACAATAAACATTGCATACTCTCTTGATTTTGAAGCCTAAGTCTCAACTTTTATAACAAGAGATTTATTAATTTTTGGACTGTAATCTATTCCAATAGAAATTACTGTACATTAATCAAGTTCAATTCATCAAATACTTACTACTTGCAAGGTATTATTGTATTAGGACTACTCTAAAGCATACTACTCCCAATTGCTGAATTTAATTTAGTTCGGATGTGTACATAATTCTAATATGATTTAGAAAGAGTCAACAGTGAAATGGTGGATAGAGGACTAAGCTTGGAATTAGAAAATTTTAGGGTTCAATTCCTCTGACAAATCCTACCTAGGTGATTCTGGGCAAGTTATTTAACTTCTCATTGCTTGCACACTAGTCTCCAAATCTATGTTACTGAGAAGGTGTTTACCTACTTTGGTAAAAGGACATTCTCATCCTAGATTCCCTATTACAAATTGAATCATTGATCTGATTTTTTTTAATTAGGAAATGATTTATGGTAGACCAGAATTTGAGGGATACATATTTAATTGGTGGTACGATTTGACACTTTCTCTGCTTCAAGAGAAAGTCTTAGTGAACTAATATGGCCTACAAATATGTATCATCTAGCAGTCATTCTTCTGGTAAACTTCTCTCAACTTAACTACAATAGTCTTCAGTTGAGAAACATACATATATGTGTTTTTACCCATCTTTGAGCTTTCTCAGTACACTGGAATAGTTTTGAGAATCCCAGGGTATCTCCACTCCTTACTGAGGCATCAGAGTAGGATTTTCACATTATGTTATATGTACAGTTATCCCTTCCACATCACAACTTTCTCCATAATGGTTTTCATATATCATGGGGTGGCATAAGAAATTAAATGGGAATTTTGGGGGAGCTTGTGGGAAGCAACAGAAAACTCATGAAGGCCAACAGATGACAGAAAAGAAATTAGAAATAAAGAAATGCAAAACTATATGTAAAAGATACTTTAAACACTCCATAAAAGGGAAAAAAATTCAGACTTATTCTGTGGCTCAAAAAGAGGGCCAAGAAATTTTACATGGATTTTCCAATTCATGGGGGCACCACACCTCTATCCCCCTTGATCTCGAAGGGATGGCTGTATTAAAGACATATGATGTAGTGCCTGAAGAGATTATGGAAGATGAGATTATTTCCAGTTGAGGAAATCAAAGAAGGGAAAATGTAGAGGGGGCAACTGAGTTAGTATGTCTAGATCAAGAAATATTTAATTGAGACAATGTTTTCTGTAGATTTTAGATTAAAGTTATATTTACTTTTATTTTTAAAATTATTTAAATATAGCTTTATGTATATCTATATAGAATATATTTTTATTTTGACTAAATTGATATAGTTTTACCTATTAGAGTTTTCTAATGATAAATGCTTTTCTTCCTAATTATGAGGAATGTAAATAAATTAATATTGTTTGCTAGAGAATACATACCTTATGTACACGTTTAAATACAACCATATTCATAAGAAAGAACCTTTTATCTCTTATTAGGAACTCTGTGTGTGAGAATTTTATTCCTCTTCCCTGATGTAATCTGAGTTGGCAAAAATAAGCATCTCTTAAGGCCTTTGATTCTTCATTTCATACTCACCAAAGGTCATTCTCCTGTTGCTTTGTGGATTATTAGAATGAATGTCTTAAATGTTAATTATCCCTTGACTTTTTGATTTACCACCTAAAATCAGTCAAAAGTTCTTCCCTCCTTGCTCAACTAAAAACTTATTTTAGATAAGTGTCTCTATGAATTTCGATTGCCCTACAACATCTGTTATTAGAAGAGACCTTAATGGTCCCCATGTTGTAAGTTAACCTGAAGCAAATCTAGAAACATTTCATACTCATGTCCTTATTCCTCTCAAGCAATAACTGCTCCCAAAGATTCAGAAGACAACTTATTCTGCCAATCACAATCCTGAAAGCTTCCTCTAGCCCCATCTCCCCACAAAGGAATTATTCCTGGAGGCTTCATTTGGCAAAAAAGACTCAATCTACCACTGATTCTCTGGACTATGACATCTTGTCTCATCTATACTTTTACTGGTCTCCTACAAGCCCCTTTTCCCATTTGGAGTTCTTACCAGTCTCCATTTTGGGTAAGGGCCCAGATTAGCTATCCTTCATTCGCCAAACTATGTCCTCACTCTGTCTCTGTGGGACCCTTCTCCCACTGGAACTTTATCCCAAAACCTTTGTGGAAGGTTCTAGACCAGAATATTCTGCATACTGAGTCAAAATACCTTGCTACAAAAATTACTTTCTACAGTCACTTCCATATTTTTCAGTTCAATTTTTTTTGTTCCATTAGAATGTAAGATCTGTCTTTCTTTTTTTGTTTCTATTTGTGTTTCCCAAACTTAGCACACCTCCTAGCACATCTAGGAGCATCTCTAACAATGCCAGAGATGGATCTTTCTACATAGAAAAAGGAAAATTGAGAAACAATATTAAAAACTGTCATACCAATATCACATAGACAAGTGCTATACCAATGTCCTAGTCTGGATGCAGATATGAAAGCCTCAGCATCCTACTCCTATAATTTGCATCTGTAAATATAATTTTAATATATTTCTTTGGATGTATAAGTCTTGTGATTAGGATTCTTTTTTTCCTATTCCATTGTGGACCTGCTGATTACCATATATTGGAGAGCATTTACCAAAGAATGAATTAAAATGAGCAAGAAAAAATGGTCAAGTCTTCTGCATTTTTAAGTTCCTCAGAGGGTTCATTCCAATTGATAGCAGAGCACATTTAATTAAACTGAATCTTGAAGGTAGAGTAGAATTGCAATAGGCATCGATAAGAGATGGAAAAGGAGAATGAGGATCTCATTCCAAAATTGAAACAGAATTTCCCTTCTATTAAGTAAAAACCACCTGATACCTTTATAAAGCAGGTAGGAAATACGTTTTACACCAAGAGCACACACCTAAACCATGGATATCTAACTTTTTAACTTTTCTAGGCCACTTGGCCCAGCAAAAACTTGTAAAGGACCACATATAAAATTTGATATTTATTTAGGAATACAAAGTAACCCTTATTACCAATGAGTATAATAGTAAAAATTAATAAGACTGTATGAACAGGTTTGGATGGCTGCATGGGTTGGTCTTATCTGCAAATGGACACATGACATAGATATAAAAGGTAACATCACATACAAAAATAGACAAATCTTTTAAAAAGAAACAGGATATATGGATAGGATGAAATATCATTACAAATGGATAGATAATTAAAGAAGAAAGAAAAGATAAAATTGATTATATAAAATTAAAAAGATTTTGCACAAAGGGAAACAACTGAAAAAAATTGCAATGAAATTTTTTCTGATAAAGTTTTCATTTTGAATATATAGAAAGGATCCAAAATATCCAAATGCAGCTTTAAGTTTCAATAGATTAAAACTGCACTTTGATTTTTGTTAATATCTTTAAAAAACTTTATACTAACAAGAGCCATTTTCCAATTGATGTGTTTTAAGGATATGAACAGGCAATTCTCAAGGGACAATACCTAGGTTATTTATAGCCATATGATTTTATTTCAAAGAGATACAGACACAGAAAGACATGAAATGATGCAGCATGAAGTACATAGAGCCAGAATAGATTAATGCTATAAAATCAACATTATAAAAATGAACAATTTTGAAGACATATAAACTGTTGAAGAATGAAATGAGAACCAAGAAATCTATTTATAGAAAAGCAATACTATAAAAGACAAACAACTTTGAAATCTGTAAGAACAATGAAAAAAATATTGATCATCCATGATAAAACATACTACCCTTCCCCTGACAGAGAGGTAACATTTAGAATACAAAATGAGAAATACTAATTTGCATATTTTTTAGAGATTTTTAGAGATTTTTCTTTTGCTTGATTAAAAGGCATTTTCCTTTTCTCTCTTTTACTCCCCAGTAGAGGAGAGAGTAGGAAGGAGAAAACATCAATTTAGGTTAATTTTATAAAAATAATTTTTAAAATCAAGTATTTAAGAGTTGCTGCAGATGTGGTATGCTGCATATATTTTCAGATGAGGTTACCATATTTTAATTTTTGGCTTAATTGTTTTATTTTTATATTAGGTTTCTTATAGGGTATGGACAATTTACAAATGTGAGCAATATAAAAACAAAATATGTCAACAGAGCCTTTAAAATAATGCATGGAACCTTTGTCCCCATTTCATCTTCTAATATGTGCAAATTAGTGCTCTTTTCTGGTCCATGTGAAGTAGAAAGAGGCAAAGTGATTTCTCGTAATCCTACCATACATGAAAGACTGATTGCCCTTCTCCATCACTGTGAGTTTTGAGATGAATATAAGGGGCAGAAATCCATTCAACAAAATAAGGACTTTGAGATCCGTATACTTCGAAATTTACATGGTGACATAAAATACTGACTGATATTTTTTCCTTCAGCTACCTTTAAGAATTTGGCTGAGTATTAGAGGAATTAGTGACTGCTGGAGTTTGATTGATGATCATAATATGAAAACTGTCTTCTTTGCTTATGAAATTTGGATCAATACAGTACTGGCACTTTGTAGTGTAATCTGTTGCCTTCCTTTTATACTAGGCATTCTATATCTAAGCTCTACTCTCTTTACTCATAATACCCCAACTTTACCCCTGCTACTCACACACATATTTTCCTAGGACTTAGACACTCAAAATACCATAATGATAAGTTTTATTGAAGATATTAAAAATGGAAAGAAAAAAATAAAGGTTCTTGTATGGAGCTACAAATCTTTACCCATCATCCAAAACTTCCCTCATTCCTCTTTAAAAAAAATAAACAGATACAAACAGAAGGGGGAGGGAGGAAAAAAGCAGAAGAGGAAAACAGAAACAGTGGTATGGGGACAGACAGACTAGTACAAAGAAATAAAAAAGAATAGGGACAAAAAGACAGAAACAGTGAGAGAAAATGGAGAATGAATATATAAATTTGTTTCTATATTCATATATTATACGATTGAGATTGTAAGGTATTTATATATGTGTGTGTTTGTGTGTGCATGTGTGTGTGTGTGTGTGTGTGTGTACTTTTTTTTCTTTATCCCATAGTATTTTTCTCTCTTATGACTGAGGTCCTTAGGATTCCAAATGCATCACATATGTGAATGCTATTGGGCTATTATGTCGATTAACATATTTTTGTACTTCTACTAAATAATACTATTTTAAGTTATATATTATTGATAACATTGTTTGCTACTTTGCATATAATATTACATTTATTGCTTTTGTTATGTTTTAAGTACTAATTGTTAGTATTCAGTTATTGCTTTTCATTTATTTCTATTTGCATTTTCAGGACTGTATGTTGCTTTTCAGTAACGTTATATGGTTTTGTTTACATTTGAGTATATTGATTCATTACATTTTTGGTTCTGTATGCTTGAATGTTTACTTTTTCTTTGTTGATTTACTGGATTCAATTTGATTAAATTTTGAATAAAATGGAGGCTATTAAAAAAAGTAATATGAAGCAAGGTCTACAATGAATAGACCTTGAGTGTAAAAATGAGGACACTGTAAAAAAAGAAAAATCATTCAGAAGAACTACAATAGGTTTGGAATATGATAAATGGTATAATGAAAAGTGTTAACAATTCGTGCTGCCTATTCAGAGATCATGAACACCAGAAAAATCTTAGGAACTTGTTTTGTATTGACTTTTTAATTTCTGAAAGGATACTGTTGCAACATTTGCCATGTTGAAATGTAATGGGTCATTTTGCCACACATTTAGAAGAATAGTTAACCAAAAATTAGAAAGCTTTTACAATTGTTAAAAATAACTGAAGAAATTTCAACTTTAGAAAGAAACGAGAAATGTATAACTATATACACTATATATACCTTACTCTACCAAAGGAGTCTAGGTATTTTAAATGTATGATGATAATGAATACATTTATCATTCTAATAATATTGAAAGAAGCAGAAATTGAAATATATCACATTTCAAGTACATTATGCAATGTGAGAAAAAAAATCAGACTTTGCTCTTCATTTTCTTATGTGCTTATCTGTTGACTTACAATGTTAGTTGCAGAAAATGATTAAGATGTAAATACATCTTTCAGTTTTAAAATTAGTCTACCAACTGGTCTTGACTTCAGCTATGATTAAAAGTAATGATGACATAATGCTTATGTTAATTGTCCAGGACTTCTACAAAGTGAGAGATTCTTGTTGAGAAACTTTAGTATTTATCACAAACCACTCCATTTTATATATTTGAGAGTCTAGGCAGCATGTCTTTTTTGCAAATATTAGTAGAGAGATATTTTACATAAACAATTCAGCAGTCAGTTTCTCCTTATTAGGTTTTCAAGATGGGAAAAAAATAATGAAAAGTTGACCAAGTAGACTTGGTGAATAGAATAGCTGCCATTTTAGAAAGAATGTCTGAGTTAGATGATGCCTAGTGACTTGAGAAAAGATAATCTTTCAAATTAACAAGATATGATTTCCTTAAATTCACTGACTGCCTCAGATGGAGGATAGCTTCTATTCGGAGTAAATATCGGAGTTCAACCCAGAGGCCTTTTTATGCCTTGTGCTTCATGCAGGGAGACTTGGAATACAGAGATAATCTATAGCACTTGAAAATGCTAACAGCCCAGACTGAGGAATCTACAAGTTTAGTATGAGAATGTAACCCTAGAGCTCTAAGAATAGCAGTAATAAACATCTCATCAGTCATTCCTGGCACAAGTACAGAAAGATCAGCAGTCTACAAAAGACATAGAGAACATCTGACCAATCAAGAAACTCACTTTACCTTGCTATAAGTAGGAGAAATGATTTCCTAACACTGAATGATACTATCAATCCTGCATTCATATACTCTACTGTAGCAACAGATTTATCAAACACAATGTATATTTTGAATACAACACCATAAATGTATTGGTTCTATGCTGATGCATGTCTATTATTATATATTTTCTGTTTTTCTATTTAGTCCTCATAGATCCTCTATTCCATCAAACCATGATGTTTTGGAATCCACTAAGGGTTATGCAATTGGATTAAAGAAAATTATTACTGTTGTTCCCAGAGTTTGACCCACTTATTCTAAAATTTATCTAACTCTTTAAAATGGACAACAGTCCCATTAATCCTCAAACATACAAACCTTTGGAAATACACCTTTTGCTTCCAAACTTTTAAGAGAGCTGAGAAGCAGGCAATTAAAATTTAACCCACAAAATTCTCACTTAGAAGTGGCTAAACAAAAGCTTGTAAAATTGATAGATACATGGTAGCAAAGGTCTCTGTTCTCTCTGGTTTTTCTTTCAGAAAGGCAAAGGAGTGACACAAGAAGGACTACTATTCTCTTTTTGACTTTTCTTTCTAGCTTCCAGGACAGAGCTGACATCATTTTCTTTGGATCTAATTCATAGCCAATACTCACTACAGATCTTCCCTTCTCTAGTACTTGCTTTCTTTTTGGACATCTAGATTAGAGATTATACAGATTCTTTCTTCTGGCTTTACCCTTCAAGCTGCTTCTATCCTGTCTCTATGACTTTTCTTTTCTAGTACTCCCTTTCTCTTGTGTAGGACCCTAAACATCAGATTAAGAAATGCAACATTTATTTTTAGACTTTAAGGAATTATTGAAAATTTTTGAGTAAAGAAGTAGCATGACCAGATAATGTACCTGGAATATCACTAGTATGATATAGTTTCTGTAGCTATTTGAAGACTCTCAGAAGCATATATTGGATTCTATATTTAAGAGAAATTCATTTTTTATTCTAAGCTTTTCACTATTTAATTTTTTATTATTTTTTCATTCATATACACATTTATATTTTTAAGTTACAAAATTTTCTTCCATCTTCCTTTCTTATACCCTCCTCTCATTACCAGTCAGATTAACATTGTACATATATTTTTTTATAAACATGTTTACATATTAGTCATTTTCAGTATGAGGAATAAGGATTCAGAGGGATACGTAAAAGATAATTTTAATAAAGTATTCATCAGATTCTGAAGAGTTGTTTTTTTTCTTTTTTTGTTTTTTATTTTTCTTCCTTTGGATGGGGATAACATTGTCCTTAGTCTAATAAGGTTGTCTTAACTTGCTGAACTTCTGAGAGGAGATTTCCATTAAGGTTGATCATCTCACAATGTTGTTCTTAATGGGTACATTTTTCTCTTGGTTCTGCTCCTTTTGCTCAGCATCAGATCCTATAAGCCATTCCATGCTTCTTTCTGAGAGGAGTGGGAAATGGACAAGGAAAGACTTCCTTTGGAAGTGGGGATTTTGGTTGAGTCTTGAAGGAAACCTGAAAAGCTAATGCTTTCAGATTTGTATGTATAATAAAAGCTAATGGCAGTGTAGAGAATCTCCTCAATCAAAAAGATCTGAGATATTCTCAGGTTCCTTTTTGTTATTATCATTTTTAAATGAATTTTTAGGGTTCACTAGGTATAGCATAATGTCAGCAGCAAAGAATGAGAGTTTTGTCTCTTCCTTCCCAATTCTAATTCCTTCAATTTCTTTTTCCTTCTCTTATTACTGAAGCTAATAAAATATTGTATATTGGTGATGTCAATAGGCTTCCTTGTTTCACACGTGGTCTTGTTGGGCATACTTCTAGCTTATCCCCATTGCATATAGTTATTGTTGATGGTTTCAGATAAATACTACTTATCATTTTAAGGAGAAATTCATTTATTCCTATGATCTCTAATGTTTTTTAGTAGGAATGGGGGTTGTATTTTTGTCAAAGGCTTTTTCAGCATCTATTGACATGATTTCTATTAGGTTTGCTATTGATATAGTCAATTATGCTGCAAGTTTTCCTTAATATTGAACTAATCCTGCATTCCTGGAATAAATCCTACTTGGTCATGTTGTGTTATCCTGGTGATAACTTTTAATTGTTTTGCTAATATTTTATTTAATATTTTGCCTCCATATTCATTAGGGAAATTTATCTATATTTTTTTCTCTGTTTTGACACTTTCTAGTTTAGGTATCAGGACTGTAATTGATGTCATAGAAGGAATTGGGCAGAGTTACCATCTTCACCTGTTTTTTCAAGGAGATAATATAGAATTGGAAGCAATTATCCCTTCTTTGAATGTTTGAATTCAACTGTGCATGGAAATTTTTTCTTAGGGAATTCATTGATGGCTTGTTGAATTTCTTTTTCTGAGATAGGGTTAAGATATTTAATTTCCTTTTCAATTTATATCTTTGTAAATATTGTAAATATTCATCCATTTCACTTAGATTATCAAATTTATTGGCATACAGTTGAACAAAATAGTTCTGAACTATTACTTAATTTCCTCATTACAGGTGAGTTTACCTTTTTCATTTTTCATACTAGTAATTTGGTTTTCTTCTTTCTTTTTTTAAATCAAATTAACCAAAGTTTTATCTATTTTATTGGTGTTTTCATAAAACCAACTCTTGGTTTTTATTTATTAATTCAATAATTTTCTTGCTTTTGACTTTATTAATTTCTCCTTTAATTTTTAGAATTTCAAATTTGGTATTTTAATGGGGGTTTTTAAATTTGTCCTTTCTCTACCTCTTTTAGTTGCATGCTCAGTTCATTGATTTTTCCTCTTTCTCTATTTTATATGCAAATATTTAAAGATATAATACATCCCTTAATGAATGCTTTAGTAGCACCCTGAAAGTTCTGGGATGTTGCCTCATTATTTTCATTGTCTTGGATGAAATCACTAATCTGTTCTATAATTTATGGCTTGATCCATTCATTCTTTAAAATGAAGTCATTTCATTTCCAATTAGTTTTAGATTTATCTCTCCATGGCCCATTATTTCATGTAATTTTTATTGTGTCATGGTCAGAAAAGGATGCATTCAATATTTCTGCTCTTCTGCATTTGATTATGAGGTTCTTATGCCCTAATACATGGTCAATTTTTGTGTAGGTGCTATGTACTGCAGGAAAAAAAGTATTTTCCTTTCTGTATCTTTTCTATCATGTCTAAGTTTAATTTTACTAACATTCTATTCTAACCTCCTTAACTTTCTTCTTTATTTTTTGGTTATATTTATCTAATTCTGAGAGAGGGTGATTGAGGTCTCCCACCAGTAGAGTTTTGCTGCCCGTGTCTTCCTGTAACTCATTCAGCTTCTCCTCTAAGAATTTGTATGCTAACATGGGAGTGATGATCAATCTTGAAGGACTCACTCATTCCATCAGTGCAACAATTGGGAGCAATTTTGGACTGTCCACAAAGGAGAGTGCCATCTGTATCCGGACAAGGAGCTGTGGAGTTTGAACAAAGTTCAAGGACTATTCCTTTTAATTTAAAAAAAACAGATATCTTATTTTCTGATCTTGTTACCTCTTAGACTTCTTGTCTCTTCTTTAAGGATACGATTTCTCTCTCATCACACCCAATTTGGATCAAGGTACAACACGGAAACAAAGTAAAGACTGACAAATTGCTTTCTGTGTGGGGGCGGGGAGGGAAGTAAGAAGGGGGAATTGTAAAACTCAAATAATATCTTCAATAAATGAAAGTAAATAAAAAAGAATTTGGATGCTATATTGCTTGGTGCATACAGAATTAGTCCTGAACTTACTTCATTGTCTATGGTATCTTTGAGGAAGATATAATTTCCTTCTTTATCTCTTTTAATGAGATCTATTTTTTGCAGCTGCTTTGCCTGAGATAAGGGTTGTTACCCTTGCCTTTTTTCACTTCAGATGAAGTATTATATATTCTTCTTCATCCTTCTTCCTTTACTCTGCATGTAACTCTCTGCTATAAAAAAGTTTCTTGTAAGTAGCATATTGTAGCATTCTGATTTTAAATCCACTCTGCTATCCATTTACATTTTATGGGAGAATTCATCCCATTCACATTCAAAATTATAATCACAAACTATTGCTCTTCATGCTATTTTCCCTCTGTTTGTATTTTTCCCCTTTTTCCCCTTAACCCTATTCCCCAGTATTTTGCTTCTGAATATTACCTCCTTCAGTATGATTGCCCCCTTCTTTCCAACCCCCTCATCTTTTTTCCCCTTTTCTTTAGCCATTCTTCCTTCCTTTCCTTCTGTCAGTTCCTCTTATCCTCCCCCCTCCCCTTTCTCCTCTTAATACTTGAAAAGTAAGATAAGTTTCTAAACTCAATTGAATATGTATGTGTGTGGGGGGGGGGTGTGGGTGTCAATCCCTCTCTTTGAGCTAAATCTGATGACAGTAAGATTCAATCAGTGCTCATCTCCCTTCTTCACCTCTATTGCAATAGATCCTTTGCACCTCTTCATGTGATGTAATTTACCCCATTCAATCTCTTCCTTCCTCCCATCTCTTTACTGTTCCCCCCCCCCATTTTAAGGAGAGATTATTTTTAAATGTCTGGTACTTCTAGATAAGTATTTTGCCTCTAATAGAGATACAGTTCTCAAAAGTTATGAGAATCTTTGTCCTAAGTTGAGATATAGTCAATTTCATCTTACTGGATGACAGAGTTTTTTTTTTCTTTCCCCCTTTTTACTTTTTCATGTATTCTTCAGTCTTCTGTTTGAAAGCCAAATTTTCTGTTTAGCTCTAATCTTTTCTTAAGGAAAAGTTGAAAGTGTCCTATGTAATTAAATATCCATTTCTCCCCATAAGAGAAAGCTCAGTTTTGCTGGTTTGTGTATTTTTGGCTGCATTCCACGTTCCCTTGCTCTACTCAATATCATATTCCAGACCCTTTGATCCCTTAATGTTGATGCAGTCAGGTCTTGTATAATCGTGACTGGGGCTCCTTTGAATTGTTTCTTTTTTGGTCACTTGAAGAATTTTCTCCTTGAACTGATAGTTCTGCAGTTTGGCCACAATATTCCTTGGTGCTTTCATTTTGGGATAGCTTTCAGCAGGATATCAGTATTTTGCTCTCTGGTTCTAGTATATCAGTACAGTTCTCCTTCACTATTAGCTTAAGTATGGAGTCCAGGCTTTTTTCTTTTCAAAGTGTTCAGGAAGTCCTATGATTCTTAAATTATCTCTCCTGGACTTACTTTCCAGGTCTGTTGTTTTGTCAATGAGTCATTTTACATTTTCTTCTATTTTTTTTTCTTTTTTTGATTCTGTTTAACAGATTCCTAGTGTCTCAAGAAATCATTACCTTCCACAGATTCTAATTTTTTTTTCAGGAAGCTAATTCTTCATTTGCTTTTGCATCCCCTTTTCCAATTGGTCAATTCCATTTTTGAAGTATTTTTTCATTTGTCTAATTGTGTTTTTGAGAGAATTATTTTCTTTTTTCACTTGTCCATTTGTATTTTCACAGGATTTGCTTTCTTATTGCAGGATGTTAATTTCTCTTACATTTCTTTTCCCACTTTTTCTATTTGATTTTTAAACTCCTTTCTTATCTATTCTACTCCAAAGCTCTAGTCCTCTCTGAGTCAGGATCCTTGAATTCAAGGTAACATTCAATAGACCTCCCTTTATACTGACCTTTCTTCATTTCAGGACCTTTCCCTAGGGTTTTGTCCTGGTGAAGGACCTAGTTGACAAACCTTTGGTACTGAGATCCCTAGAGGCCTTGCTCACTTCACAAGGTTAGTCAGTGAGTTGGCCTGTAGGGGATTCCAGAAGCTTTCTCTGGGTTGTCTGTGACTTTGATAAGTGGCCCATTCCCTAGGCCTGGGGGTGGGGGGGATGGGGGGAGGGCCCTTGAACAAGGACAGGGCAAGGATATGGACTGGATCCTCAGGTTAGAGATTTAATCTACTGAATATGCAATCAGAGCTGCAAGATCTGCCCACACCTGAGCCTTGGGACAAGATGGGGTTTTTGTCCAGGAGAAAGTCACCTTGTTTTCCCAAAGGAATGGGGGATAGGTCTCAGCTAGAAACATGAGGACTCTGCAAAAAACATGGGGGCTCATGGCCCAGGTCTTCCTGACCAGCTGAGCTGACCAGATCGAATGTCTCTCTGGAGCTGTCCCACTTGCCAAGCAGACAGCAAATGTTTCCACCACTGTTGTCAGATCAGTCCCTGGACCTCACCTTGCCAAGCTACTATCCATTCTCTGTTCCCCAACTCACCCATGCTCCCCTTGTCGGTAGATGCTCTTCTCTGGGTTCTGTGGGTCCAAAATCTGTTGAGACTTGATTCATTTTAGTTTTGAGGGAAAGCCAGGAGGGATTAAAAAGTGCCTGGCTTCTCACTGTCATCTTGGCCAGAAATCACTTTTTGTTATTATAGAGAATAATCTCATGGGATTCCTGTTCCAAACTGTCTTATGTGTTCTGACTTTGCAGATGAATGTATAAGCTCCCATATTTCTTTTTCTATTTGAGTTTTAAGCCCATAGTCATCAGCATACTAAGGCTCCTGGATAATGTTCCCAATTACTTTTTGATGATGTCTGTAGCCTTTTGAATTGAAAATCTCCCAGAGGATTAAAAGTACTAATGTTAATAGAAGTCTCCATTTTAAAAGTCAAATGATTTTAATAGGACAGCAAAAATTCAAGTGTCCAAGGGAAAGCAGTATCAAATCAGAAAAAAAGATGTTGTTAGGAACTGAACTTATTAGGTGACTAATACATATCAACGAAAAAGTGGTTTCTGAAAACTGATATTTGAGATAAAACTCTAACATTCATATATGACTGACCAATTACCTCATGTCTCATAATAATTCCAGTTTAACAGAGAATACAGTGGGTAGAATAATAAGGAGTCATTTAATCACATATCCAAAACAATTGTTAAGAGGTAAAAGAATATAGGTCTATAGTTGACAAAATTGATCAACTTTTTTTTTCTTCATTTTTACTAAGGAAATAAGAAGAAGAATAGGGCTCCAGTGGGATGTATAGTGTATTGGATTTTTTTAAATAATGAAATTTAGCTGAGATGTTAAGGAAGCTAGGTTGTCCTGATGAAGTCTGATATCAAGAGTGATTTGAAGAGTACCAAAATTCATGAAGAAATTGGATAATGTTTTAAGATTCTTGTCCAACAGTTCCATCATGGACATAAAGCACAATAAACACATCAAATAATAATAAATAGTTAATAGGTTATTTAAAAGTTATATTCTTGATAAATGATTAGAAGTGATGAATTTGGTTTCCATGCATATGTTCAAAAAAATATACAGAGGATGGAAACAAAAGAAAATGAGAAGCGATTTTATATAATGTTTACTATGCCTTTTAAAGGAAAAAGGAAAAAAAAGGCTGTAATTATTTATTTGACTTCCATAAGGCCCATCAAAAATGCCTTCTTGATGTACAAAAAGGACTTATGTCTGTTCAGTTATTCAGTGAAATACTTTTTCTTTTAAAACATTTGTGTGTTTTTTAATTACTTGAAAAGACAAGTCAACTATGTCAGCAATTTGCATACAATTAATGGGACAATATTTGAACCTTTATACACATGAATAAATTCAAATAACATGCTTTTCACACATTTAGTCTAAGAATTAAATCAGGCAGACACTGTAGCTGTTAAATTACTATTTATATTTATTAATTATTTTACTAAATCAGATTTTATGAGACTTTCTCAAAATATATTCTGTGATGCTATTTATCAAAGTAATAAGTAAAAATGAGAAATAGGGCACTCCATGTGATTCCTTATTTTGGGAAATCAACTAGCAACCTAAGCAGCAGGAGATTTGACATCTGTCATGCTGTGTTAATTCTGTTACCAGTATGATAAATTGAAATATGGCACAAAATGCTATTGGCTGAATTTCATCTTATGTATAATAAAATCTCAAATAATTAAGTTGTGATCATTCATATTTCAATTTGGACAAATAAGTGACCATTCCTTTTTGTATTTCATTATATGAAAGAATAGAAAAGTGGAATATAATCTGATACACACCTTAAGCTTAGAGAGAGCAGATTTCAAAGTGTTAAGGAAAATTATATGCAGGGTTCCAGAAGTAAAGTTTGTCCCAAAGAAATGAAAAGCTGTCAACAACAAAATTCTAATAGAAAAAATACAAAGAATTCTACTAAATGGAGAAAAAAATGAACTTTTTAAAAAAGGTCCATGAAGTTATATATCTAACTCATTATCAAAAATAATGAAAAATATATGTGAATCTATCCATACCCATAAGGAATTTATTCTAATGAAGGAACAAAAAACGCATCAATGTGCTAAGGACATGAAAGTCCAGTACAAGCTGAGGATGTTAATAAATGCTAAAAGCAATCAAAATGTTTAAGAATAGCAGGATGGAGATCATGTAGAACTATTCAAATTGTCTTACCTCACCCCACCCCATCCCATTACACACACACACACACACACACACACACACACACACACAACACATCACATCACATTTAGTAACTGTGAAATGAACAGTACCCAAAATTTGGCCCAGAACTCCTCCCAACTGTAAAGGCTTTGAATATACTCTCTAGAATGGACTATATGAAATTAGTCCACAGACCATGGCAGAAAGAAAGATACATCATCTTATTTGTGAAAGTTATGAAACTTTGCCCAAAAAAGACTCTCAGAGAACATCTTTCAAATCATAGAAGGGTTGCAATCTAGAATAATGTGGAAAGTACTCATCCTGGCAAAAATAGAACAGAAATTCTTAAGAAGCTGTTGAAACCCAACAGGAGGAAGCAATAAATTAGTTCTAGCTAGCCTCAATGATTTCAAGCTATCAGATCTAATCAACTATATCTTAAGTTACTGAAAGACCACTGTTATCAGTGATCTCTGAAAAATAATAGTGAATTTAAAAGGGGCCACAGAAGAGTAAAGTTTCTTTTTTTCAAAAGAGGAAAAATCATGGAATCCTAACAATTAGACTCTTCAGCTTGCTCTTGCCTTCTGAAGGATAGTATATATATATATATATATGTGTGTATGTATATATATGTATATATATACATATATATATGCCATTTTAACATTATGATTTAACACTATATTTAACACTATGATTTATATATGCTATTTTATATATGTAGGCTATTTTTAACACTGATTTAGCACTAAATTTAACACTATGTTTATGGTATTTACAAGGGAAAATTGTGACAGGCAGAATAATTTCATCAGTAAAAAGTCATTTTCTTCCTTTCTCTTTTTCTCGTTCTTTCATTTTTTAAAATTCATTTGATTTCATTTCTTTTTTCTTAATAGATGTACTTCTATGGTTGATAAATACTATTAACATATCATAATTGGCATCATGTTCTAGACCTGATGGGACTGGAAACACAATTCTGAATAAAATGAGAAATATAAAGCATTTGAGAGTTTAAAAAGGAAAGAATATTCAGGAAGGTTGCATCATCTATACGCCTCACCATAGCTTCTACGCCTATATGTTGCTCTTGTTGGTCTGTCAATCAGAAACTTGAGGGAGGAGGAAAGAACTCCTCATGGTCTGACTTTTTTGTATTTAGGTTTCTAAGAAGCTATGTTAATGATCCAAGTCATTAATCCCTGGGCCAAGTAAGTCTTGGAGGACTTGAGGAGGAATTCAATTCCTTTGAGGGGGGGAAATAATTAACTGTTTTTCTTTCAGGAGATATTCTTAGGCCATTGCCTTCACAAACTTGAATTTTAGTGACGGATTTGACAAAATTGTTTCATACTTGTGGAAAAAAGGAAGTGATGTGGGATAAATAATAGAACAGTAGAGATGAATCAAAACTTATTGAAAGCTCAAGTGATACAAAGTGTAGTCATTAATGGATAATATCAACTTCTAAGGAGGTCTCTAATGTAGGGACCTGGAGACTGTCTATGATCATGTGGTGTTTAACATTTTAATAAATTACTTGAACAAAAATAGATAGTAGATTGTCTGCCATTGATGTCATACTAATCAAATCAAAAGCTAAGTAGACTAGCTGTGGTATTCAGGCCTTACATATTAGGAGCCTGGGATGCTTCCAGAAAAGGGCAATAGTTTTCATGAGAGAACTGGACAACATGATGTGTTAGGACTCATTGAATGACCTGGTTTTATGTAGGATAGAGAAAAGAATTATTAATGAGAATATAACAGATGTCTTCAGGTAGCTGAGAGGAATATCATATCAAAGATTTAAATTGCTGTGTTTGATCACGGAGAGAAGAGTTAGGAATGGAGAGAAGCAAATTTAGGAATGATATCAGTAAAAATTACTAAACAATTAGAGGTGTCCATAAGTAAAATGAATTACTTCTGAAAGGGGGAAATGATTAAATCAACATTAATCAATGATGTCGTAGAGAGAATTGTCAGATGTTAGTAGAAATAGATAGCCGATAAAGTGACCATAAACTCTTAATTTCAATAATATGAACAAAACATGGATTCAGGGCAATTGAACACATTTAATTTAGCAGTAAAATAGACTGTATGGAAGAAGTATTAAAGCACAAGGTTCGAAATAGAACAGTACTACTGTAGAAGAATTTAAATGTCAGACAAGGAATTTTAAGTTAATTCACCAAGAATTAGGAAACCCTAAGGATTTTTGAGGAGAAAAGAAAATGATATGGTAAAAAATCTGCAACAAGGAGGATCTAAGGTGCAAACAATTGAAAATAAGGCCACTCCCATCCTGGAATGTACTTACTTTGAACAATAGAATTCCCCAGGTATGTCACAGAATCTTTCCTACAGCTGTTCTACCAATGTTTTGGTGGAAGACATATCAAGTAGTATAATGGAAAGACCAATAAAGTCACTTAGGTCATTAAAATTATTTAGGTTTAAGACATGACTCTGCTAACAATTAGCTTAAGTGATGACAGACAAGTCATTTGACCTTTCTGAGTCACAGTTTCTCATTTTTTAATTGGAGATAATAAAACTTACCTTATCTATTTTTTGGTAAATGCAATTTATCATTTATTTATCACGGCAGATTAGCCAAGTCTGATCATTTAGACTGAAAGCAGCTTGGTCTTCTCTTACCATCTTCTTACTTAGCCTGTTTTTAAATCCTTGTTAGTAAGTTTAGTAAGTTTTGTTTTATTCTTTCCAGTCTGAAAACCATTTTTCGTCATGGAGAAATCAGAAGAAAAATAGGATTTGAGTAGTTATGTATTGTTTTTCTGTTGACATCATGCCAAACAATCTTCCTTTGATCTTCTTTATGACCCTAAGAAAACACTAAAAAGAGAAATTCTCTGTTTTGTTCTTGGTTCCAATTGTGTTAATCTTTACCATTTGTGACATTATTCATATAGACATGTGCTACTCTTTCTACTCATCTTCAATAAATTTTTTTGGAATCCATAATTTAAAAAAAATCTGAGTTGATTGAACATTTCCCTAAGCTATCATATAGAGTTCTTTAGAAAACTTCTGTTTTTCTTCCTCATTGAAATTGTTTATGTTTTCTTTCATCAGAATTTTGATCCTAAAAGTATAACCATTACTTTCAGAGCAATAGGATGTTAGGCCATGTGATTCTACTTATCCTTGATTTGATCTATATATATATATATATATCAGCATATGACCAAGATTCTAAGAAAATAGAGATTTTCCTCTAAAGGTTCCAATCACTTTGTCCTTAACGAAATGTTTTTCATAATATCATGTATTCCTTTTCCACAAGTGCTTATCTTCTTGATATTCAGTGCTACTCTGTCATCTTTTTGATCTAATCTGCTCCCCTTTGGGCAAGGCAATGGGGTTAAATGATTTGTCTATGATCACACATTAAGTAATTATTAAGTGTCTAAGGCCAGGACCTCTCCAATCTGTTCTTTTTAAAGAATAATATTCCTTTACTTCATTCCTGTCATTAACCTCAATAGATATTGCAGGAAGATCTCTGACACTTTATTATTCCATAATTTGTACACTTCCATAATTTGTATATTATAAATATTCCATATATATTTCATTTGTATACAGATATCTTAGACTGAGTAGAATTAGTATGTTTATTCCTAGATACTGTCTCCTTTTAATTGCTGTTTATACCTATTGCCATCTATCCTTCATTTTTCCTATTAACCTCTTTTATTTATATCTGTAATCAGGTAAAAAAAGCATAGTTGTTATATGGAAAGTGGTATAAACTTGGAGTTGACTGATGATGATCATGATCAAAATCATGATGAAATTGATGAAGATGAAGATGACTAAAAATCTATGTAGCACATTAAGGCTTGCAATATACTTTACCAATATTTAATTTAAGCCTCACAGAAACTTTGGGAGGTAGGTATTATTTTATGCTCAATTCAGAAGACAAAATTTAGGAGAAATACATGAAATAATGTCCATGGTATACAGTTACTAAATTTTTGAGATGCAATTTATTACTCGTGTCTTCCTGACTCCAGGTCTAGCATTCTAACCACTCAGTCCTCTAGCTGCCTATGATATGTCCATGACTCAATGGGTTTATCTGAGTTCATCAATATGAGACTTTAAAACTAGAGAAATTTTGGTGAGGCTTGGTGGAAGACCTAGGTGCTAAATGTATTTATTTTAGAATTTTTTCCCCAAGTTAAAGAATTGGCTACAAGCAAAGTCAAAAGTGGAGGGAGTGTTGGTGGCTGATCTTCTGTTTGGAAGAAGCAATACCATAACATCCTGAAGGACTCATTGAAGAACTTTAGAATTGATTATGTAGCATGGGAGACACTGACACAGGACTGCCCAGCATGATGTGCCCTTATCAGTGAGGGGTTGCACTCTATGAGAAGGGAAGAATTGAAACAGCTCAAGGGAAACATGACATGCATAAGTTTAGAATACACACCCCAGGTGTTCACATGGACCATTTGTGCCCAACCTGTGGCAGAGCATTCTGAGATCATGTTGGTCTAATCAGCCACAGTTGGAAACACTGTAATTTGTCTCAAACATTGTGATGTCATTTCTTTGACCATATTTGATCGACCAACCATATTAGAGTATGGGAACAGCAAAACTGGATGTGTTTGTTAGTGGAAGATGTGTGGGGACAAGACTGATTAGTAATGGATCCACATGAAAGCTGTGGACTCACCTCAAATCCTTTTGGAAATAGTCATTTCAGAATCAGTCCATTCATTCCTTAGCTTTTTTTTAAATTTGAGATTATCATTTTTCTGCTTTCTATTTCCTACAATTTATTTACATCCCCTTTAAGAATGCTTTTTGTTTACTTGTTTTGTACAATTTTTTATTGTTGTTTTCTTGTTTCACTTTCTTCATATTTAAAATGGTTGACAAAGTACATGATACATAATAGAAACCTTAGAATTGCTTTTTAATTAGTTCAAGGATGAATGTGAATGTATGTGGAAAAATTGCTGAACCCTGAGGAATTTACTTTTTATGGAATATGGTCCTTGTACTTGGATCTGAAGAAGGCAATGTATTGAGAAAAATTAGGGATCTTGAAATATTTTGACACATGCCTTTAAGCCAAAGAAATTTATTTTATCTTTGATAATACAGTCTTCTGTACTTTTACTTACACCTTTCAGTCAATTGTATGATAATAAATATATTATCTATTATCATATATATATATAAAGTAAGAGTATATATTATATTTACTTATCAGAGAAAATATGATTAAATTTGTAATTACATTCTTATAATTATCATATATATATATATATACATATATATATATATATACAATCAATGATCAATCAATAAACATTTATTAAATGTCTACTATGGCCAGATATTACACAAAATAAAAGGGATTAAAAAAAATTTAAGAAGACAGTCCCTACCCTTAAGGAGCTAACATTCTAATTGTATATAATTTACATGCATATGTATATATGTACACCTCTATATATACATTTATGTATATGTAGAGGCACATATTTTATATATGTGTGCATATAAAGGTATATATAGATGAATGTATATATACACATACATAATATGTATATATACATATATATATGAGCAAAGATTAAGAACTTGATGGGGCCTCAAAAAGCATTCACTTCAAGTCTTTCATTTCACAATTGATGAAAGGGAGGATTAAAAAGGTTAAATCTTCTGACTCTAGGATCAGTACTGTTTTCAGTGTATTTTTCTAATACTCTCATACGTAAAACCATGTATGAATATGGAAATAAATCTTACAAAAATGTATATAGGTGAGGGAAAAAGGCACAAGATTGGTAGTTACTGATTTTCTTATATTTTATTGTTTTTAAAGTTAGGTTTGTATTATAACAGCAAGATTTGCATTTCAAATCTTTGCTATTTCTCCTTTCAGATAACCTAAGAGTAGATCCCTTAATATCTTCAAAATTGTCTTTTCTAGAGACAGTTAGGTGGTGCAATGGATAGAGCACAGGCCCTGGGGTCAAGAGGACCTGAATTCAAATCCAGCCTCAGACATTTAATAATTACCTAGCTGTGTGATCTTGGGCAATTCACTTAAACTCACTGACTAGCAAAAACAAATGTATTTTATAATATCATACGCCTTCTCTACACACTATATACTTATACTAGTGCATTTGGTCTTTCCAATCTTTGGAATATTCTTCAAGAACTACATCTGTCACTATGCTTTCAGAGACCAAATATGGTGGCTAAACTATTCATGATGATAATGTTTAATATAAAAATTTCTGCTCTTCTTATCTTGTTTTTACATTTGCTATCTATCTTCCAAAATTTGAACCTCAAATAACTTCAGAACAACTTTTTTTTAGTTGAGTCTCCCATTAACATTTCCTTCTTTTATCATAAACTAAAACAATACTTCTCATGTCCTACCATACTTCCCTACAGAATTTTAAAACTAAATTAATATTTTTAGTTAATGTTGACCTTGGCTGTTATATCTTTCTATTTAATATGTACATCAAGTATATATACTTATACTAAGATATTTTTTGAGATTCTTTTGTTGTCCTTGCTAGAGCAATTTATTTACATCACATACAATATTGAATGTGGTGTTATATAATTGTTATCAATTCCTCCTACAAATTTCCCTCTTGGAGGGGAGAGAATTAATGACTTTTAAAAAATAAATTCAGTTAGAGTGATTTTATATATATGCTGCACACAACTTTTAGTTTAAAGTCTTCCTTTCAAATCTGCAATGAAAAGAAAGAAAGAAAGAAAGAAAGAAAGAAAGAAAGAAAGAAAGAAAGAAAGAAAGAAAGGAAGGAAGGAAGGAAGGAAGGAAGGAAGGAAGGAAGGAAGGAAGGAAGGAAGGAAGGAAGCAATCAAGAAAGAAAGAAAGAAAGAAAGGAATGAAGGAATGAAGGAAAGGAACAAGGGAATGAAGGAATGAAAGAAGAGAGGGAGGAAGGAAGAAAATGAAAGAAGGAAATTCTGAAACATGAAACTCAATGATATCAATGAGGACAAAAAAGGGACTGTATATGTCCATACTCATAATCATGCAACTGGAAATTCACCAAACAAGTTATATTTTTTTAAAGACAAGCAGAAAAGTTAGAGATGGTAGTGGATAATAGAAGATAAATAGAAATTTATTAAAAGTGTCAGATGGAGGGGGCGCAGCTAGGTGGAACAATGGATAGATCACCGGCCCTGGAGTCAGGAGGACCTGAGTTCAAATCTAGCCTCAGATACTTAATAATTACCTACCTGTGTGACCTTGAACAAGTCACTTAACCTCATTGCCTTGTAAAAATCCAAAAACAAAAAAAAATGTCAGATTGGTGAAAAAAGAATGATCAAATGGAGGCATGGTACCACTACTTAGGATAAGTAGAACAATGAAAACTGACACAAGAGAAAAAATTACTCATTAAAGTCTTCTAGCAAAGACTGAATAATTACTTTTCAAATATATTTAAAAGAGATTCATGACTAAATATGGCATAGACCAGATAGCCATGAGATCTTTTCCAAATTTGACATTCTTTGTTGCCTTAGCATCGGACAAATTAATGATTAACATGGCACTGTCAATTGCATGGCATTTGAAATGGGATTAAGCAATATTTCTTTCACCTCGTTAGATTCATGATACTTCAGTTTCAATGCTCAGAATGAATGAGGCCATTCATAGACTACTCAAATGGAATTTTCATTTGAAAGTTATTTTAGATTTAGAATTTTTTCAGAAATAATTTTTGGAAAGAAGAGGAGTCATCTATGAATAAAACAATCTATTAGTTAAGTCCAATAATCATCCTAATTTCTAAGATTGGTCAATCCCAAGGATATAATTTAATGCATAACCATAGTGGATATTTAATAAATTCTTATTGAAGAGATAAAAAGTATCATAGCTCAACATGAACAGCAGATGTAAATTTTGTATTTGAATTTTGAAATTTGAAATGTGAATTTTGACTCCCACTCCTATGACCTTTGGAAAGTCACATCACCTCACTGGACCTCAGTTTCATCATCTACAAAATGATGAGACTTGTCTAAATGGTCTGTAAGAAAAAGTCATTCTACTTTTAAGTAAAAATTCAAAGAAACTTTTGAGAATATCCATCTCAACTGTCTCATTTTATAAAATAAGAGGTGGATTCTGTGATTTGTCCATAGTTAAATCATCATTCAGATTTCCAAACTCTCAGTCCAAACGTCTTTGCATTATTTATACTGAGGCTTTTAATAAGCACCTAGTTTACTTCAAAGGCTACGTTACATGAAGAGTCTGACTCAAGATTTTAGTGTTTCTTTTGCTTTTATGAAGCTGAAAAATTATGGTTTTGCTCAATATATTTATTTCAATATTCTCCATTAAGGAAATTCAATGATGCAGATAAGAGCTGATACCCAAAATAATTAAGGAAGTTTACTTGAACTTGACCTTGAAAGTTCAGGTCACTTCATTTAGAATAACTACACTGTTGTTTATTGGCATCAAAAGAACTGGCAGATGCAAAGGTCAAACTGCTGTCAGTTATGTTTGAAATACTGTGGAGCACTGGAAAGCAGAACAAGAGAAAACTGTGGTTTTGGGTTCCAGAAGTAAAGAGAGTGAAGGAGAATGGAGACTGACAATAAAAGTCCAGTGAATTTTATTTTTCTTTCTAGAAAAATTTTAAGAAAATAATTGAATTCATAGTTAAAGGATCTCCAGAAAGGGCAAGATTGATCAGAAAATAGGGCTTTGTTAAGAATAATCCATGACAGCCCTATTACAAGATAAGGTCAAAATGGGTATATGATTTACACATAAAGTATGATAAAATTAGCTAAAGAGGAGAACAATGAATAGTTTATCTGTCAGATAAGAGGAGAAGAATTTAGAATCAAATAAGAAATAAAGAACATTGTAAAATACAAAATGAATAATTTTTATTAGATTAAATAAAAAAAGATTTGATAACAAAACCAATGCAGCTAAGATTAGAAACCAGAAAGCTGAAAAAAACAATTTTTTCAGTCAGTGTCTCTGATAAAAGCCTCATTTCTCAAATATATAGAGAACTGAGCCAAATTTATAAAGAGTATTTATGATATAACAGATCTCAGTCAGTGATTTCATAAAGTCTCCTGTACTATTGTGGAAAAGATATAGAAACACTGATCTAATTAAATGGATGAAGTATTGATAAATGGTCAAAGGTAATGAACAGGCAGTTTTCAGAGGAGGAAATTAAAGATATCTATAGCTACATAAAAAAATACTCTAATTCACTATTGTTTAGAGAAATGCAAAGCAACTCTGAGATATCAGCTCATACATATCAGATTGGCTAATATGAATAGAAGAGGGATATGATGAGTGTTAGAAAGGATATGGAAACACTAGAGCTCTAATACACTATTGGTGGAGTTATGAATTGATCAGCCATTCTGGAAAGAAATTTAGAACTATGTCTAAAGGGCTACAACACTATGCATGTCCTTTGATCCAGCAACACCACTGCTAGGTCTGTATCCCAAAGAGATCATTAAAATAGGGAAAAGGACTCATCTGTACAAAAATATTTTGTGGTGGCATTGGAATTGGAAATTGAGGAGATGCCATCAATTGGAGAATAGCTAAACAAGTTGTGGTATATGAATGTGATGGAATACTATGTTGTGTAAGAAATCATGAGCAGGAAGATTTCAGAAAAACATGGAAAGACTCACATAAGCTAATGCTGAGTGATGTGAGCAGAATCAAGAGGATATTGTACATAGCAACATTGTGTGGTGATTAACTAAAATATACTTAGCTCTTCTCAACAACATAGTGACCAAAATCAATTCCAAAAGATTTGTTCTGGTAAATGCCAGCCATTCCAGAGAAAGAACTATGGAGTCTGAATGCAGATCAAAGAATACTATTTTTCACTCTTTGAACATATTTTTCCTTGTATCTTTCCCTTTTGTTCTGATTCTTCTTTCACAACATGACTAATATGGAGATGTGTTTGACATGATTGTACATATGCAAATTATGTTTGATTGATAGGGGAGAAAAATTTGGAACTCAAAATCTTACAAAAATGAATGTTGAAAACTATATTTACATGAAATTGGAAAAAATAAAATCCAAAAATATGAAAAAATAAAGCATTACATATTCAACTCAATTATTTTATTTTTACAGAATTACCAAACTGTTTAAAAACAGCTAAATGTTTCAGTGCATAAAGAACTGGATCCAAGAAGATCCTAATTCAAATCTAGTGTCTGATATTAGCTTAGTGACCCTGGTAAGTTACTTGACCTCTATTTGCTTTACTGGAATATAAAATGATATTGGAATATAAAATGATAAACACTGTAATATCTTTGCTAAGAAAACTCTATGGACAGAAAGAAGAGTCAGATGTGACTGAATGGCTGAAGAACAAAGTTTAGACTGTAACTCTCAAGTTGTAGAGAAATTCCTGAACATTGGTAGAGAAAGAGGGTACAAAAATATACAATAGACTCCTCATTTTGGAGTTTCCTAGGCCAATGGAATTCCAGGAAGTGTCCCCAAATGTCACCCAGCAAAAGGAAAAAAAAGCCTGAAGGATGAGTTCTGGGGATATTTTTAAATATCCTCAAGCAATATTATTTTTTTTCTAAAGAGTCTTTTTGAGGGTTTGGAAAATGATTTGGAACTAAGTCCAAATTGTTATAAAACTGTTCATACAGGGGCATGTAGGGGTAAAAGATATGTGCAGTTGTTCTCTTTTTTTTAATTTGTTGGGCAATGGAATTAAATGACTTGCCCAAGGTCACACAGCTAAGTAAGTATTAAGTGTCTGAGTTCAGATTTGTACTTAGGTCCTCCTGACTTCAAGTCTGCTGCTTTTGCACCAGCAATACCACTACTAGATCTGTACCCCAAAGAGATAAAAGAAAAAAATAAAAATACCAACATGTACATAAATATAGTACCTCTTTTTGTGAGGCAAACAAAATGAAAATTGAGGGTACGTCCATGAATTAGAAAATGGTGGAACCAATTGTATGAGGGTGATGGAATACTATTGTGCTATAAAAAATGATATGCAAGTGGTTTCAGAAAAGAAACTGGGGAAGACCTTCATGAACTAATGCAGAATGAAATGAACAAAATCAGGAAAATGTACACAGTAATAGCAATGCTATAGTGGTGATCAACTGTAAATGATTTGCTATTATCATCAATGCAATGATCAAAAACAATTCCAAAGAATTTAGAATGAAAAAACTTAATCTCTAGATGTACTCTAGAATCTCTAGAGATTCTCTAGAAAGAATCCATCTTTATGAAAAGAACTGATGAAGTCTGAATGCAGATTGAAGAATCTCTTTTATTTACTTTATAAATCTTGAGTTATTTCCTGTTTTGGGTCTGTTTTCTTTTGCAACATGGCTAATTTGGAAATGTTTTGCATCACTGCACATCTATAATCTATAGCAAATTGCTTACCTCCTCAAGGTGAGGATATGGATTGGAAGGAAGGAGAGAATTTACTATTCAAAATTTGAAAGAAAAAGAATGTTAAAAATTTTTGTTTCCTTGTAACTGAGAACAATAAAATATAAATTAAATATAAAAACAGTCTGTGATGGGAAAGACAGATAGAGAGAAAATTTGAAGAATGAATGTAGGTCAAGGAAAAGGAAGAATGGTACCAGGATAATGATAATGTCAGAAGTCAGAGAAAAGAATCACTAAGTTTCACAGGAAAGTATAAGATCTGATATCTGAGGAAGAAGGCATATAACACTTTTTATTTTGTTTATTAAAAACATCTTTACTATAAAGATAGCACTTTATAGGCAATTAATTGAAAACTGAGGAAAATGGGAGAAAGTGGAATAGAGAAAAGGGAGGAGGACCTAGAGACGGAGAAACTCTGCAATGGAGAAAAATAATAATGACAGGTTACCTTTTCAGAGTTTTCAGAATCAATATGGTGAAATATATTAATAATCACTAACCACACTGTTCATTCTGATCTTCCAGATACTGTGACCTTGGACAAAGAGTGAAAGAAAACTAGCATCACTGTCATTGCTACCCAAAAGATTCTGATGGTGAATCCTTGATCCTTTCTATCAATGTGAGGCAGGTGTAGCAGGTACCCAGATCTAGTTATCCCCATTATCTCAGTAAATGACCTGCTCCCAAAGGCAATGAAAAGGAGCATTGACCATCTGCAGCTGCCTATAAGAAAAATAAATCAGATTCACATTGCTGTGGCTACTGCTGCTACTGCTGCTGCTGCTTTGGATAGAGACTGAGCAACTCTTAAGTCTTTAAATATCGTATAAGCTCATAGCACAGGGCACTTTCTCCACCTGGCACAAAGAAATCTCAGGGCATTTTAAGTTTTTTCCCTAAAATTTTGTAATGAATAATGGCAATGACAAGCAGTGCAGGAGTGTGGGAGAAGGCAAGGGGACATAATAAATGAATATACTGAATTTTTGTTCTCGAACAAATAACTACAGGCAATATTTGAGGAGTTGGGGTGGGATGGAAAGGAAAATAATAAATTAACATAATAAAAAGGCTGTATTTATTAATTAGTAAATAAATAAGTATTTAATTCAGTTTCTTTATAGCATACATCATGCTAGACCATACATTAATCACCACAAATATCAGGAATATTCTAAAGCTAATTAGTATGATTCTTAAAGATAGTTTTCTTATTTACAGAGGAAGATATAGAAAATTTTAACATAGAATCAGCAATTTAAAATTGTTAGACATCAGAGATCCTCTAATAAACTTCCTTATTTGATAGGTAAGCAAAAAATTAAATGACTTACCCAAATCACAGAGATGATCTGAATATAGGAAGTCTTCTAATATTTAATCTAGTACTCTTTTTTAGCTACATCTTTAATTTAAAAAAAAAGAAAAATTTTAAAAATTTCATTGGGATGGCTACAGTGGATAGCACTGGCTCTGGAGGACCTGAATCCAAAACCAGCTTCAGACACTCAATAATTGCCTAGCTGTGTGACCTTGGGCAAGTAAACCCCTTTGCCTTAATTAAAAAATTTTTAAGAATCATTTTAAAAATATACTTTAACTTAAGTTAAACTCAAATTTTATATGGGACTCTGGTACCAGGAATACCAAGATGAATAATGACTTCCTCCTTGACTTCAAGAAGCCTAAGTTGAACAGGGAGAAGATATAAAAATACTAATATGATAGAAACTAAAACCTGCTAAGAGAAAAAATGTAGAGGAAAAGGTTTCTGAAAGGTGTCATTTCTCTCATCTACACATACCGATAGTAAAAATTTTGTGATATTAACTTCAAAGTAATATTGAATGAGAACAGGAGAGTCTGGGAATGGAAAAAAAGAAACAACCTCCATGTGAAAATGTCAGGAAGAATACATTTTTGTATTCTCTCTGCAACTTGGGGAATATTTTGCTGCCAAAGAACAGACAGTGTTCTGCCATCCACCCCTTCCATCTCTGGGTGAATTCAGATGGATTCCTACAAATGAGGTTTGGCAATCCACAGTGTCTACACTCCCCACAAATGCCAACCTTGTCAGGGAGATAACAAAGTACAGCTGGTAGAAGAGGCTGCAATGGGAACCATGATTCCAAGAAAACAAACCTTCCACGGGCTTCATTGTGCAGGAGACAGTTAGAAAAGCAACTTTGCTCAAATTAAATAACACTCTATTTTTGCATAAGATAAATGATTATAATTGGAGATGACATTTTTTTAAAGAAAAATGCTGCTGGAAAAATTCCAAAGCACTGTTTTCCTATATGACTGCATCTGTTTCTCTCTATCTGTGCAGCTGCAAAAAACAAAACAAAACAAAACAAAAAACCCTACAATAAATGACAAGCAATTCCTCTCAGTCATTTTTCTATCACTTTTAAATCTCTGGACTCATATGTTATACTTCAAATGTGTATTTCTTATTGGGCTGCTAGAAACAAAAACTACGTTTTACTTCTACTATACAATAAAGAGAACAGAATATGTGGAGTATGGGTATTAATATGAATTGAGAATTCCCTGTTCAATCATCAATAAGAGGTAATGACTGTAGTTGTGCAGGTAATTTGGCAGCAGGTTATGGAATCAAAGATTTCAAATGAGAAACGCCCTTAGAAGTCATCCAATGCAACCTCTCCATTTTGTAGATGAAAAAATTGAAGCTCAAAAAGAATTGATTTAGCTAGAATTAAATGTTAGTAAATAGAAGGGCAGAAATTTGAATCCAGGTCCTCTGACCTAAAATCCAGCACAATTTCTGTTCATAATTATTCTAACCGGGGATGGTGCTAATAAATTTAGAATTTAATATCCTGGATGGCTAGCTAAAAGATTGAAGTTTTGTCTCCCAAAAAGTTCAGTAAGAGTTCACTTAGAAGAGTTTACTCAAGTAAATAAGATTACTTTAGCAGTTTTTCTCTTCTCTCTGTTGCACTTTCAACTTCTCTTTCTCCCTCTTCACTAACTCCTTTTTAACTCCAAATGTGAACAGATCTCCAAATACTTCACTACACCCCCAAAAGTTCCCTCAAGCCTTATATTGATTATTTGAGCCCTTCTAGATGTCAGTTCATCTCTTTCTTTTCCTCTTCTTCACTGATAATTTCTTTTTTATTTTTATATTTTTGCAAGGCAATGGAGTTAAGTGGCTTGCCCAAGGCCATACAGCTAGGCAATTATCAAGTGTCTAAGGCCAATTTTGAACTCAGGTACTTCTGACTCCAGGGCTGGCACTCTATCCACTGTGCCACCTAGCTGCCCCCCATTGATAATTTGTGAAACAAATCTGTTTACTCTGGATATCTTAATTCTCCATTTCAAACTATACTAATATATTGAAACTGTTTTCCATACTTACCAATGACCTCTTAATCAACAGTATCTATGAACTCTATTTCCAGTCCTCAATCTCTTAGTCCTCTTGATGTCTTCACACAGTGTTAAAGTCACAGTCCTTATGACTCCTTCTTTACTTTTCAAGGTATTGTATTCTTATAGTGTTTTATTCTTACTTCATCTGTCCCTTTTATTGATGCTTCATAATATTATTTGAGCTGTTAAAGTACAAATTTCCCATATAAATGTAATGGAATCCTACTGTAGTATAAAAAATGAAGAAAAGGATGGATTCAGTCAATCCTGGGAAGACTTATAGAACTGATGCAAAGTAAAGTGAGCAGAAAACAAGAGAGCAATCTATACAGTAGTAACAATATTGTAAGGAAAATCAACTACTAAAGATTTAGTAACTCTTCACCAAAAGAACTGCTGGACACAATCTACATATTGAAGCATATTTGTTTTCCTTTCTATACTTTTTCTTTCTTTCTTTTTGGAACATGACTAATGTAAAAATATGGTATATGTATGGGTATGGGAGTAGGTATATGTGTATGTGCATGTATGTAAAGTAGATATTGTATTTCTTGTTTTCTCAATGAATGAGACTGAAGGTAGAAGGAAGAAATATGAAACTGAAAATAAACAATTAAAAAATTCAGAAAAGCTAATTTTCCAATTTAAATATAATGAACAAACTCCTCCTAGAGTATTGGACAAAATATGTAAGAATATATCTAGATATGAACATATTCATTTATTCATTCAGCCATTGTCACAGAAAGGACTACAGGAAAACACAGTGGTTTATATTTGAATACCTCTAAAAGGCAAAAATGCAACTATGGCAAAGTGACTTGATAGAATTATTAAGGATATGTGGACAGATATTGGAAGTTTTCATAAGCCAGCATGTTTATTAACCTGCTTTCTTTGAAATTTTTAAAAATGAAATTACCATATTTCAACAGAATTTCTGTTTGAAATGTGCTACCACCACTTTAATATTGATACAAATCAATATAAAAGTGACATTTGTCAGAATTAAAATTTAAGTCTATTACAATTCTTTCTAGTATGGTCATCTATTATTTTTCCTAAATCAAACCAAGCATGGCTTCTAAATTTGTAGGAATAATATTAAATAAAACTTGATGAGCCCAAAAGACACCAAATTGTAGAAAGTCTCCAAAATATATTAAATGACTACATCTTATGAAATCATTATCTAATGATATTAATTTTTTAAATCCATAATGCAGAATTAAAAAACTAGAGAAAAAAGACTTCAAGTTTGAATTCAGAATTGAAACTAAATATATAACTAAAGGCAAAACTAACAAATATCTTAGCTTCCTCTAAACAACTCATATAGGGCATAGATATATTAAAGAGAAAACAATGACTAGATATGATGAGAGACTTATGAGCACTCTAACATCAAAGCCAAATGGTTGGAAAACATATGAAGTAATCATATCTTAAAGTACAATTTCTAAATAGTAATTGGAACACAGCAGATTTGGAAAATATCATTTCAAAAAGCTATAGTAGAGGTAGCTAGGTGGCACAGTGGATAGAACACTAGCCCTGGAGTCAGAAAGACCTGAGTTCAAATCCTACCTCAGATACTTAATAATTCCCTAGTTGTGTGACCTTGGGCAAATCACAACCCATTGCCTTAAATAATTTTCTTTAAAAAAGCTATAGTATTGGGGGCAGCTAGGTGGCATAATGCATAAATTACCAGCCTTGGAGTCAGGAGTGCCTGGGTTCAAATCCTGTCTCAAACACTTAATAATTACCTAGCTGTGTGGCCTTGGGCAAGCCACTTAAACCCGTTTGCCTTGCAAAAACCTAAAAAGCAAAAATTTTTAAAAAGGGGTGGCTAGGCGGCACAGTGGATAAAGCAACCCACCCTGGAGTCAGGAGTACCTCTGTTCAAATCCGGTCTCAAACACTTAATAATTACGTAGCTGTGTGGCCTTGGGCAAGCCACTTAACCCCATTTGCCTTGCAAAAACCTAAAAAATAAAATAAAAAAAAATAAAAAGTTATAGTATTTAATGGAAGAAAAACCCATCTCCCCAGGTCAACTAAAGAAAGACTGACACTTCCCTCTCAAAAAGAAAGATGAGGATTGATGGATATATTAGGAGCATGTGATGAACCTATCAAAAATATACAGAGATATTTCTGGAATAAGCAAACCACTTCACTGAGTAACAGTAAAGGATAATAGATACACACCATTGGATTTAACTAATATAATTTAAAAAGTGTTTTTTCTTCTTGGTGGATTTGATGAAATGATTTACTCATTAATGGAAACTAAGGCCCTTTTACCTTTCCACGCTCACCTTTCTCAATAGGAAAAAACAATATGACCACAACTAATAATATAAAGATAAGGAAACATTGAACTAATGGTTGATTCATGTGAATTGTGTATGTTTGTATGTGTGCAGGGTATAATGTGCATGTGTATATGAGTGGTAGTGATGGGGGTAGTAGTGAAGAGTTTGTGTGTGTGTGTGTGTGTGTGTGTGTGTGTGTGTGTGTGTGTGGTGTGTGTGTGTATTTGACCAGGTCATTATCACCAGAAACTTCAGAAATTTTATCCTTAAGAAAGTCAGACAACGTCAGAAGGATAACAAAAAAGACCACATCACTGCAGACTATAATAATAATTATAATTATAATAATACCTATAGAATTACTAGTACAACATGAGTTAGTGGTTAGAATTATAGATAAAAAAACTAGTTGCTATATTTTTCATGAACTAACAGATAACAATTCCCTGTGTTACAAATTTAGACTTCAAAATATCATGTAAAACACAACCAATAAATTGGACAATAGCTAGGCCTTTATAACCACATTTGCTCAAATAGAACATTGATTCACAAAAACTTAAAAACAAAAACACTCCTACCTTGATAGCCTTTTGTTCAGGGTAAGGGGACCTTGAAGAAGTCTGTCCTAGAAGCTGTAGGCATGTCTGGGAGGCAGTGAGTTCCTCACCCAGCTCATCAAGACCTGGTTGCCACTATCATTATTGGCTTTGACATTCACCCTTTATAATCATTTTCAATGATAAAAATGTTAGTAGTTTCTGATAAGGAACCACTTGACAATGTGAAGAATTTTGATGCCAAAAATTTTCTGAATCTTTCATGGCTATGGCTATAGCAATTTCAAGAGTGGTTGCCAGCCTAAATCTTCACAAGGTTTGCTTCTCAGCATGAAGGCAAAAGTGGCTGGAATGGAAACTTTGCTCCTTGGCTTCTTAGGCTGTTTCCATTACTATCTAAGGGGAGATTGTAGCCAAGTCTGTTGGGTGATTTGACTTGCCTGACACATGGGGCCACCTGTGTCTCCCTCAAGGTGCTTTGATGATCAGTTCAACTGACTTACCTATTCTGTGGGTGGCAATAGGAAGGGATAACTGATTCTTTCTCCACAGGAGCTGCTGTCATGGCTAATGGATATGAGAACTGGAATGAAATGAAAACAAAATAGAGATTTATTCCAGGCTATTTCTCTCTGAAACCCATCAAAAAGTGAGAACAATGAGTTTATTATAGTTAATATTATAGCATATTTAACATTTTGCAACACTTTACTCCCAAAAACCATGTGAAATAAAGTAGCTTGAGTAATGTTACCTTCATTTTACAGTCAAAGCAACTGAAGTTCACTATGATTAAATAAATTACACAACTCATAGTAATAGAGTCTGGAAGACATTCTGTCCCCAAATACAGAGCTTTTTACATTTAACTTATTCTCTCCTATATTATAGAAAACCTCTCTGGGCCTTGGACGTGTAGTTTCTTTATCTCTTAAGTGAGGATGTTAGGCTAGATGGCCTCTAAGATTTCATCTATGATTTGTCTTTTTTTTTCTTAAGACAGAGAAATAAAGGACTTGAGATAAAATGTAAAAGATACATGTTCTCAGTAATAGGAACTAGTTATATGAGAGATTAAGAAAATATTGTCTGCATCTTATTTAACAAAATTCAGACCATGCAATGTTTTCAAATGTTCAGCAACAAATCCTAAGGTTAACACTAGTAGGATTTTTATTTTAAATGTCAACTGAGAAAGATAAAATTTCATTGAAAAATATCATGTAAGGAGGAGGCATTGGGACTCAAGTCTAGCTACATTAATTTACAGACCTGGAAACCAAGACCCTGAGAGCCTAAAAGGAATTAAGTTTTTTTTTAATAAATGCTAATCCTGAAATATTTAATTGACTTTAAGAATGAATTCATTTATGGGAACATTCTAGTGTATATTCATGGTAGACAGAGAAATTGATATTTACAGATAAATTAAATTAATTCAAGATATCAATAGACAAATAACAGGACCAAGAAGAATCTATCCTGGAAGATATATGAAAAACTCACAAGGGGTGGAAAGTGCTGGGAGAAATGAAACCCTGTACTTTATAAGTTGCAGAAGGGAGTACTGCACTTGGGAAGCTTGTGTCCCAATTAAGTGAGTTCCACTTAGTCATTACCCTGTTAAATGGCTTGCCTGCTTAATTGGGGTGATCTGCAAGGAAGAGATTTAGTTCAGTGCATTTCAATGACTCCTAATAACGGTTAACTGGCGTGCCTTATTCATTTAAATAGAACACCTGGTGTTATCTCTTAGCCTTATTCACAATCTTGGCTGTATGATATTTACTCAGATCATTGCCCCTGTGGTGAGACTTTTGTTCTTCCCTCAATCCCATATGATGACTATTTCCTCAGCCAATTTTGGGACAACCTCAGCCTCCTCCATGGCCTAGTTATTGCATGTTAGTGCTCACTTGACACAGAAAATTCAGAGTACTTGGCTCAAGTTAATTATCCACTTAGAGCTCAATTGAAGCACACATCACTAAAGATAGCTTTCATGTTCAGGAGTCACCTAGCAACTTTATGCTTTCAGGCTGGGTGTTCCTGTGGACATTTAAGCAACACGGGGAAGTTTTATTAAATAAAAATACAGAAAAAAAGAAGAAAAGCCTACATGAATCCAATTTTATTCATATTACCCAATTGTTTATTTTAATTGCAAGAAAAATACATCTATGCCACCTACTTTCTCAAACTAATAACTTATAAAACAGAATAAAATCAATTGTCAGGACTGGGCATGTACACATGTTTAACGTTTTTCAAAGTATACAATAGATATTTAAGCAAAATATCTGATTCCAAAACTATGAAAGAAAATATAACTGTCATTTAAATAACTTAATCTATAAACCCTATTTTCACATAATGAATATTTCAAGGGAATAGATTCTAGTATGTTTTAAGTATTAACCGATATTGTTGTTCATCCTTCTTTCTTGAAGAAGACCATTGACATCAGAAGGGTGATGACTTTTTTATTCCCTTTTGCAAGACAATGGAATTAAATAACTTGCCCAAGGTCACACAACTAGGTAGCTATTAAGTATCTGAGTTCAGATTTGAACTCAGTTCCTCCTGACTCCAAAGCTGGTGCTATATCCACTGCACCATCTACCTGCCACTAGGAGGAGGAGGATGTCTTGACTTGCAATTAAGTTGGATCTGTGAGTCAGGGCTGTGCAAAGTAATTTGAGTCCAATGTAAAGACAAAGATGAGGATGCCTGGCAATGGTCCAGCAAGCAATGTTATATAATTATGGATAAATTAGATGGCTAAGGTGGGAATTTTTCACAAAAAATAAAACACTTTTATCATGACTCCACTCCCCTTTATAAGGACCTAGAAAGGCTCCCAATTACCTATCAGAACAAATGAAAAATTTCTAGGAATTCAAAGATTTCCACTGTCTGGACATACTTTAGAATTCTGACCTTATTTCCCATTAATGATCAATGTACTTCAACTTTTCTTGTCATTTTAAATCTAATCAACTTTCCTTTTCCATCTCAACCTTTGCTCTTGGCTCTAATTTTCTCATGCTTTTCTTTCCACCTAACATGTTTACTTCCCTCTGAGACCTTACCAAATGCCTCCTTTTTCTGTCCCGATCTAAACCCTACCTAGATGCTACATTACTTTTTTTTTATAAAACTTCTTGAACAAATACTCCCCTGCCTTCTTTCCAGATCTTGACATCTTACCTTTGTTTATGCCTCACACTGAGAACTGAATTGCATTTAATCCCATATTTTTTTTAACTGTATCAAGTATGTGAGTTTCATTTCCTTGGCTAGATATACATTTCTCAGGGGCAGAAGAAGAACCAATATTGGAGAACTAATACTTAAAAATAAGTAAGAGGCAGTAAGACTGTACCTTGCAGCCTTTAATTCTATTTTCTATATATATGGCATTTCATGCTGTGTTCTCATAAATTTGCAGAAGCTATTCCAGTGCCTGGAATAATATCCTTTATTACCAATGTCTGCTAAAGTCCTATCACCCCCAACATCTCAGTTCAAGTGATACCTCCTACATAAGACCTTGCCTTATCCCTACTTAATTACAATTCTTCCAATGTAATTATTTTCTTTGACTTCATTTTGTATTTACCTGTGTGAGTAAGGTTTATTTAAGTTGAATGTAAGCTCCTTGAGGGCAGAGACTTTTCTAGTCTTTATATCTCTAACAACTAGCAGAGTAGCTTACAGAAAATAAATTCTTAAACATCCTGTTGGTTTTTTCCAAGTTACCAAGCCCCAATTAAAAGAACTGCCAAATATGAGAGCAGAACCACTGTTAGTATGGAACAAGCCAGAGATTGAATCATCTGGTTGTATTCTATGTACTTACTATTAAGAGGATGCAAAATAAATTTTTGAGAGGAAAAAAAATAAGCATTTATTAAACTTCTTGGCTGTATCTTTTTAGAATTAAAAGTCTCTGCTTCTTTCCCTCAGGAATCTATATTTGGACTTCTTTTGTTTGAAGTTTTATGGAATACTTGCCAAATCTGAAATAGAATTAGCCCACCACAGGATAATACAAAATAAACTTGGACAGGCTAATATACTAGATCAAAAGGGAAAAAGATAAATTTCAGTAGAAATAAATGTAATGTATTGGATGAGATTTCTTTGCATCAAATCTACAGGTACAAATGAAGAAAAGTTTGACTAGATAGCAATTTAATTTTAAAGATCAGAAAGCTTTAATGGACTTCATGTTCAACATAGATTAACAGCATGATTCAGTAACCAAAGTTACTAATTTGATCTTGGGCTACATTAACAGATCCTCATTGTCCAATACTATATAAATTTCTCTATACTCTGCCCTGGTAAAATCCCATTTGGACTCCTGCGATCTTTTCTAAAGGTTTTAAACATTCTGAATGGCATAGAAAGACAGTTCTGGGGGCGGCTAGGTGGCGTAGTGGATAAAGCACCGGCCTTGGAGTCAGGAGTACATGAGTTCAAATCCTGTCTCAGACACTTAATAATTACCTAGCTGTGTGGCCTTGGGCAAGCCACTTAACCCCATCTGCCTTGCACAAAACATAAAAAAAAAAAAAGACAGTTCTGTGTAGTGGATATAGATTCAGCTTTGAAGCCAGGAAGACCTGAATTCAAATGCTTCCTCAAATATATACTGGCTGTCTCCAGCAAGTGACAGGCAGGTCATTTAAGTACTCAGTGCTCTAAGTAACTCTCTAAGACCCTAAGAACAGACTAAATTGACTTGCATTGGAAAAGGTAATTTCCTTACTTGGGAATTCTCTGTACTGAAGAAATAGCATGTCTTCTCCCTACAGATAAACTGGAGAATATCTGGAAGTCCACATTATATGAGATTATATTAAGAATTTAAGAATATTTGACAGGAATGACAGGAAAAATTATTTGTATTTATCTAAAGAATTCTCATGTGAAAGAGTGATTAGACTTTTTTTCTGTTTGACCTCTGAGGAAAGAACTAGGAACAAAGAATAAAAGTTACAGAAAAAGAAATTTTATCATAAGTGTATAAATAATTTTCTAATTAAATTCAACAAGTATTTCTTTTAGAACTTACAATATGAAAGGTGCTAGGAATACAAAGAAAAATCAAAAAGGAAAAAGATCCCTACCCTGAGAAATATTATACTTGATTTGATGTAATATTCTAAGAGTTTAGTCTTTAAAAGTAGTGTGGGCTGTTTCATAAACTAATGGGTTCCCCCTTCACATTAGAGAGCTTCAAACAAAAGCTAAATATTATATAGGAGATTCCTACCTCTAAGGGTTGAACTGGATGATGTTGGATGTCCTTTCTTAACCAGTGATTCTGTGATGGGAAAGGGTTCTAACAAAGATTTTCTGTGTCTGTCTAATAATTCAGGCTAAGGAGCAGAGCACAATGAGATAATCATAGATAATAAAATGATAAACATTGCTAACAAAATATAATTTTTAAAAATACTAAGGTTAAAAAACATTTTTGTTAAAATAGGATGGCTACCTCTGCATTTCTCATAGGAAATGGTTCTTTAAAATCAGGAAGCTATGGTCCATGGGTCAAACCATTGATACCAGTCCCACCCACCCCCCACCTCTGATTCAGCTTTTGATGTCTCAAGTGGTAAGAAATCCAAACAGATGATGATTCTAAAGATGATCTCCCTACACATTTAAAAAGCAACAGCCCAGCCTTCATGGAAAAATAAAAGCATTTTTCCTTTAAGCCTCCTTGGTGTCAAAGTCCTAAAACTTTTCTAGAACTTCTACCACTAATATGATCTTAAAATAATCTTAGCATAAGCAGCTCTGGAGGGAGAAATTCAAATAATTATCATGAACAGAAAAAATAATCTTTTTCTATTGTCATGGGAAATTCAGACTAGGTCTCCTGAGGTAAGCAACCACAATGAACAGAGGCTTCCAAAGTGTTCACCTTGACCCCATGGGTCATCTGTATTAGAAATCATAGCCCTTTTGCATACAATCTATCCTGGAGTATACATTGCATTATCACCCACTGAATGTTCCCTAGAATACCAACTAAAACCTTCCACTCCCTGTGAACCATATCAGGTAATTGAATGAAGATCCCTCCCCACTACCACCTTCAACCAAGGACTCAAGATTATTGCCAAATCATTTAAAAAGCCCAATTCTTCCAGAGAAATCCCCATCCATTATTGATTTTTGAATGGTATTCAACCTTCATTTTATTTTTTATATAAATAGTTTATTTGTTTTCCAATTATATACAATAGTTGTTTCTACCTATCTTTTTTGGAGATTTTGAATTTTACAGTTTTTCCTCCATCTTTCCTTCACTCCCCCTCCCCCAACAGAAGACAATCTGATAATCTTTACATTGTTTCAATGCTATGCATTGATCAAAATTGTGTTGAGAAAAACAAATATATCCTTGAGGAATAAATACAATATTAGAGATAGCAAAATTATGTAGTACATAAGACAACTTTTTTTTAAAAATTGAAGGTAATAATCTGTGAGGAATGTAGGGCATTGATCTTCACAGGGTGTGGAGGGGAGCCCTTAGGGAATCCATTACAAAGGGGGAATGACCCAGCCAATCACAAGACTGGAAGAGTTTTCCTTATCCCATTCCAGGGATAACAAATGGTTCTCAACCAGTCAAGAGTGAGCTAGAGATCTTGACCTAATGCAACTGAGATGGCACAATTAGGTAATTGAATATTAACCCACACACCCCCTGTGAAGATTGGGGTTTATTAGCATATCATGCATCCTATGATGAGGGGATCACATTAGGGGCATGTCATGGGATGGGTGGACCTCTTAGATTGTAACTCAAACTCTGAGAGCCTATGAAAATCCAAGAGGGAGGGGAAAGAGTTTTTGAGGACTATAAATTACCTGACATTCCAAGACCAATTCCTGACTCAGTTGAGGTACCCATATCTTGCAAGGTTCATGAATAAATACAGTTTTCTCTCACTCTAGCATTTCTTTTCATTCTTTTCATTCATTTATAACATAATCTTGGGTCTTTGTTTAAATTCCACTGTTCTTTCTCTGGATACAGATGATATTCTCTGTCACAGATACCCTAAAATTGTCCCTGATTTTTGCACTGATGGAATGAGCAAGTCCATTAATGTTGATTATCATCCTCATGTTACTGTTAGGATGTACAGTGTTCTTCTGGTTTTGCTCAGCTCTCTCAGCATCAATTTATGGAAGTCTTTCCAGGCTTTTCTGGAAATCCCATTCCTCCTGATTCCTAATAGAACAATAGTCTTCCATCACATACATATACCACAATTTATTCAGCCATTCCCCAATTGATGGACATCCCCTCATTTTCCTTTTTTTTACTTAAAGGTTTTTTTCATTTTGAGTTTTACAGTTTTTCCCCTAATCTTACTTCCCTCCCCCACCCCCCTCAGAAGGCAATTTGCCAGTCTTTACATTGTTTCCATGATATACATTGATCCAAATCAAATGTGATGAGACAGAAATCATATCATTAAGGAAAAAATATAAAGTATAATAGATAGCAAAATTAAACAATAAGATATCATGGTTTTTTTTTTCCTAAATTAAAGTTATTAGTCCTTGGTCTTTGTTCAAACTCCACAGTTCTTTCTCTGGATACAGATGGTCCAAATTGTCCCTGATTGTTGCACTGATGGAATGAGCAAGTCCATCAAGGTTGATTATCACCCCCATGTTGCCGCATCCCCTCAATTTCCAATTCTTTGCCTCCACAGAGATGCTATGAATATTTTTGCTCAAGTGATGTTTTAATCCTTCATGATCTCTTCAGGGTGTAGTGGTATTGCTGGATCAAAGAGTATGCACATTTTTATTGCCCCTTGGGAGTAATTCCAAATTGCTCTACAGAAAGTTTGGATCAGTTCACAGCTCCACCAAGAATGCATTGGAGTCCCAGATTTCCCACCCCTTCCAACATTTATCATTGTCCTTTCTGGTCATATTGGCCAGTCTAAGAGTTGTGAGGTGCTACTTCAGAGAAGCTTTAATTTGCATTTCTCTAATCAGTAATGATTTAGAGCAATTTTTCAAATGACAATAGATAGTTTTGATTTCCTCATCTGAAAATTGCCTTTGCATATCCTTTGACCATGTGTCAATTGGTAAATGGCTTGTTTTTTTTATAAATTTGAATCAGTTCTCTATATATTTTAGAAATGAGTCCGTTGTCAGAAACACTAGTTGTAAAAACTGTTCCCCAATATACTATACTTCTTTTGATCTTGATTACAGTGGGGATTTTGGTGTAAACACTTTTAAATTTAATGTAAATAAAATTATCCAGTTTGTTTTTTATGATGTTCCCTATTTCTTCCTTGGTCATAAACTGTTCCCTTTTCATAGATAGGAAGTTAAACTATGCCTTGTTCTCCTAATTTGCTTATAATATTATCTTTCATGTCTAAATCCTGCACTCATTTTGATCTTACCTTAGTATAATAGGGTGTGAGATTTTGGTCTAATCCTAGTTTCTGCCATGCTATGTTCTAGTTTTCCCTAGCAGTTTTTCTCAAAGAATGAGTTCTTATCCCAGAAGCTAGACTCTGAGTTTAGCAAACAGCAGATTACTAAAATCATTTCCTGCTATCTCTTTTGCACCTAGTCTATTCCACTGATCCACCACTCTATTCCTTAGCCAGTACCAGACAGTTTTAATGACTCATGCTTTATAATTTTAGATCAGCTTTCTTTTGCATTTTTTTCATTAAATTCCTTGATATTCTGGACTTTCTGTTTCTCCATATGGATTTACAATTTTTTCTAGGTCACTAAAGTAATTTTTTGGAAGTTCAATTGGTATGGCACTAATTAAGAAGTTTAAATTAGAATTGTCATTTTTATTATATGAACTTGGCCTATTCATGAGCAGTTGATATTTCTCCAGTTATTTAGATCTGATTTTATTTGTGTGAATAGTGTTTTATAGTTGTTTACATAAAGTTTCTGAGTCTGCCTTGGCAGGTGGACTTCCAAGTATTTTATGTTGTCTGAAGTTATTTTAAATGGGATTTCTCTTTCTAGTTCTTGTTGCTGTATCTTGCTAGTAAATTATAGAAATGCTGAAGATTTGTGTGAGTTTATTTTATGTCCTGTGACATTGATAAAGTTGCTCATTATTTCCAGTAGTTTTTTAGATGGATTTTTTAGTGTTCTCTAGATATACTATTGTGTCATCTGCAAAGACTGAGTTTTGTTTCTTCCTTTCCAATTCTATTTCCTTCAATTTCTTTTTTTCTTTTATTGCTGAAGCTAACATTTCCAACATAATATTGAATAGTATAGTGATGACAGACATCCTTGTATTGCCCCGATCTTATTTGGAATGCCTCTAGCTTATCCCATTGCAAGTAATGTTTGTGGATGGTTTCAGATAGATACTGTATATTATTTTAAGGAACAATCTATTTATTCCTATGTTCTCTAGTGTTTTTAGTAGGAATGGGTGCTGTATTTTGTCAAAGGCTTTTTAGCATCTATTGAGATAACATATGATTTCTGTTAGGTTTATTATTGATATAGTTAATTTTACTGACAGTTTTTCTAGTATTGAACTAATCCTGCATTCCTGGAATAAATCCTTCTTGGTCATAATGTATAATCCTAGTGATAACTTGCTGTAATCGCTTTGATTATATTTTATTTAAGGTTTTTGCATCCAAATTCATTAGGGAAATTGTTCTATAATTTTCTTTTTTTCAGTTTTGATTCTTCCTGGTGTAGGTATTAGTACAATATTGATGTCATAGAAAGAATTAGACAGAGTTCCACCTTCACCTTTTTTTTCCAAAGAGTTTACATACAATGGAACTAATTGTTCCTTAAATGTTTAATAGAATTTACTTGTGAATCCACCTAGCCCTGGAGATATTTTCTTAGGGAGTTCATTGATGGTTTGTTAAATTTATTTTTCTGAGTTAGGGTTATTTATATATTTAATTTCTTGTCATTTAATCTGGGCAACATATTTTTTTAAATGTTCATCCATTTCACTTAGATTATCAACTGTATTTGCATACAGTCAGTCAAAATAGTTCCAAATTATTACATTAATTTCCTCCTCATTGGTGGTGAGTTCATATTTTTCATCTTTGATACTAGTACTTTGGTTTTCTTCTTTCTTTTTTTAATCAAATCAACCAAAGTTTTATCTATTTCATTTTTTTCATAAAAGCAACTTTTGGTTCTATTTATTAGTTCAATGGTTTTCTTGCTTTCAATTTTATTAATTTCCCCTTCAATTTTTAGAATTTCTAATTTGGAATTGAATTAAGGGTTTTTAATTTTTCTTTCTCTAATTTCTGTGATTTTTAAGTTGTATACTGATTTCTTCTTTCTCTATTTTATTCATGTAAACATTTAGAGATACAACATATCCCATAATAATTGCTTTAGCTTTATCCCATAAGTTTTGGCATGTTGTCTCATTAATGTCTCATTAATGGGATGAAATCATTAATTCTATCTATAATTTGTTGTTTGATCAACTCTTTCTTTAAAATGAGGTTATTTAGTTTCCAATTAGTTTAAGGATTATCTCTCCATGATCCATTATTGCACATAATTTTTATTTTACTATTGTCTAAGAAGGAAGAATTCACTATTTCTGCCTTTCTGCATTTTATTATGAGGTTTTTATGCCTTTGTACATTGTCAATGTTTATATAGGTGCCATGTACTGCAGAAAAAAAGATACATATTCCTTTATATCCCTATTCAATTTTCTCCAAAATCCTATTGTGTCTAGGCTTTCAAAAATCTATTTACCTCCTTAACTTCATTCTTCTTTATGTTATTGTTACATTTATCTATTTCTGAGAGAGGGAAGCTGAAGTCTCCAGCCAGTAGAGTTTGGCTGTCTATGTCTTTCTATAAATCATTCAGCTTTTCCTCTAAGAATCTGGATGCTCTTCCATTAGGTGCATACATATTTAGTATTAAAATTGTTTCATTGTCTACCTTTTAGGAGGATATAGTTTCCTTCCTCATCTCTTTCAATGAGATCTATTGTTGCAGATGCTTTGTATGAGATAAGAATTGCTACCCCTGCCTTTTTCACTTCAGCTGGAGCATAATATATTCTGTTCCAATATCTTACCTTTACTCTTTATATAGCTCTGTGCTTCAAATGAGTTTCTTATAAGCAGTATATTGTAGGATTCTGGTTTTTAATGCACTCTACTATCCATTTATGTTTGATGGGAGAGTTCATCCCATTCCCATTCAAAGTTTTCCATTTGTCCAATTTTGTTTTTGAGAGAATAATTTTCTTTTTGCACTTGGCTAATTGTATTTTCAAAGGATTTGTTTTCTTGTTTCAAGATGTCAATTTTCTTTACCTTTTTCCCCCCACTTTTTTCCAATTGATTTTTAAATTCCTTCTGGTTCTCTTCTAAGAAGTTTTTCTGACTGGAGACAAATTCATATTCTCCTCTGAATCTCTAGTCCTCCCTGGGCTGGGATCCTTGATTTATAGGTAACCTTCAATGGATCCTACTTTCCAAAGGCCTTTCGTCATTTTCCTAGGATTTTGTTTTGGGAGAGAGGATGGTGTTGAGATCCCTAGAGGCTTTGCTCAATTGACTTAGTAAATCCAAATGGGATGGCAAGTAGGGGATGGTAAACACTTTCTTTGGAGTGTCTGTGGCCTTGATTAATGGCCCACTCCCTAGGCCTGGGGGGGGGGGGGGGTCGGGGGGGGGAGGGGCAGCTGGATCTGGGTTATCCTTGGACAATGTGGATTGAGCCCTAGGTATCTAATCTAGGGATTCTGTGACTGTTGCTTCATCTTTTTCCATCAATGTTACATTGTCAAAAGAGTAATAGACATCAATGTCTTTAGGAAGTGGGGGTCTTTTTTCAAGAATCTACCCATCAAAGTGTGGCAATAGGAAAGAGAATTTAAACAAGCCCAAGATAGGATGATGACAGTATAATTCATTCCTTTCTGGGTTAAGTCAAATTGCTTTGACTATTCTCTACTCTATGGCAACAAATTAAATAGTATGGATGTGGTCAATAATCCTGTACATACCATATAATCATTACCTGATTATCTGATTATTGGATTATTTGGTCTACCATGTTGATAAGGTCACAAATGGGTATAAGGAATAGGCATTATCCCTTTGTTCAGCTTCTAATCATCTATTATATGTCTTCATATATCATCTTTCTCTTTCACCATTTCCCCCAATATTTCAATCCAGGGAATTTAGTAGGCAAGTATTTTAGTGCCTTTCATTTAAGTGATGTCATTGCCAAGTGATATACATTGACAAGATCTAAAAGAGATCCAAATGAACTAGAACCATAAGCCAGATAGAAGATCATCCAATTATGTAAAATTTAATAATAATGCTATAGATTGAAATTTTCACTGCATGAGTATGAGATGTAGGAGGTATTCCTAGAGGGTTTTATGAAAAAGACATGGGTGCTTACTAACTTGCAATCTCAATATGACTCAACAGTGGAGATTTAATTTATTCATTTAGAAAGGATTCATTAAGTACCATGTCACATACACAACATCACAGACTCCAAAAAATCTTAACTCACATTTAGGCTGGATTAATGGGGCAGAATAACAAAAAACAAAAAAAAAAAATTAGAGTGGGAAATCACCTTAGAAATCATCCAATCTAACTGCATCATTTTACAGGGATTCTATAGAGAATATTTTTATTCACATGGATTTTATAGCAGTAAAAGTGGCCTTTGAGTTCCTTAGCATCTGTGATTCTTTGAATCTGTTGGCAAGTCTGTATACAGTAAATGGCAATATAGTATTTAATATGTCCCATTGACTTGAAATATTCAACCATTAAATCAAAAATAACTACTCCTTGACCTGCTGATTTCCCCCAAGTCTCCTATATTTAAGCTTTCTTCTCATTCTACTATCCTATTTTACTGACTACATCAAAAATATAGAGAGAAGACTGCCAAGAGTAACCTTCCCAAAGTACTATTTCAAAGGTGATGTGGTTATTTTTGGTAGTTATAAAGTCTTAATTCTATTCCTTTACCTCTGCATGGTATATGTCTAATGAGGAAGATTCTCAGTACAAACACATTTTGTTTTAATTTGGAGTAAGTCAAATACTTCTGAATTACTGAAATACTTTCAACCTTTTAAGCTATGACACAATAAGAAAGTGAAGCTTGATTACAGTAAGAAGTTATGGATTAAGATGACTTGATCCCTTAAATACCAAGGTTTTGGGGTTCGTTTCTTTTAGTTTGCATTTTGGGGGTAAGAAGTCAAGATATTTCACTGAAGTCCAATATACTTTTCACAACAAATACACAAATGCTACAATGTATTAAAATGGGTGAAAACTTATGTGCTGTTTCTAATATTTTAGCATATATTAAAGTGTTGAAATATATTTAATTACTGAAATATAAACATAAGCTCTCTGTTTTACAATATAATAAGAATTTTAAAGTGTTGATGTTAAAATTGATTTAGAAAATATAAAATTATATTGGTAATAAATTGAATCTATAAACTATAGAATAAAAATAATTTATTTTTTAAAACTGAAATTTTCTTTTACAAACATCATTCTCAGTTACATGAGCAAAATTCTTAACTGTGGTAATACTGGGGAATCCGATGGACTGTATAATTTTTAATGAAGTGGAAGCAGACAAACAGGACAATGATCTATGTAAATCCTAAACCTAGAACTCCTAGAAATGGTTATGGTTTAAAATTGTTTGCGACCAATAAAACTACAGTATCTCTAGCAATCACGAGTTCTACATGGTGGCCATTATTAATTGACTCTAAAAATAACAGAAAAGAGATCAGTGAATGCCAATGAAGAGGGGGTATTCTTCCCATAAATGAAATATATAGCTTTCAATGGGTTTTCATAAGAGGAAACAAATTTGGCTTTGATCATTGTTTATTTTACACTAATCTTAGGGGTTTCCAGATACTTACCTTCCGAATATATCTTTTGCAATCTTGCAAAAATACAGAATATAAATAATAAGGCACATAAATTAAAATATCTAAAGTGGATTCCCAACTTTACAAGATGTTGAAAACCCTCAGTATCTTTTAGTCTCCATCTTACTTTGCAGATTGTGTGTGTGTGTGTGTGTGTGTTAAGTGTGTATGTAATGAAAAAAAGGATATGACAGTTCTGAAAAAAATTCTAAGATATTGAACATGCAAAATGTGTTAAGGTTATAATACAATCTAAACAATGAAGCATAATTTATTAAGAGCCTACTATGTACATGCTACTATATGAGAAGCCTCCAGACCTTGTTGGTGCTTTCCAGGAAGAGAATTTCAAGACACAGCCATCCTGCCCCTATTGGGAAACACCAATACACACATAGCCCTATCCATACTTGCCCTCAAAGGAACATTGGAATATACCATCTACTATGTGTTGCCCCCCCCATTAGACTGAGAACTCCCTTAGAAGAAGAACTGATTCTTTTATTTTCTTTGTAACCCCACTGATTAGCATAATGTTTGGATCATAGCAAGAGATAGACTATTCCTTGCTTTCTGTTGTCACTTTAAGTCTCCCCATCTTCCTTCACTATTCAGTGGCCTTTCCTCTTTTGAAATTCATTATAAAGATCAGCATTTATCATTGAGTCCAGAATTTAATGGATATGGTCTAGTAATCCCAAGATATTCGTCCTCTTTTCTGAATAAATTCAATGCCTGGTTCTTAGTCTTTGTCTCTACCCTAAACCAAATTAGGAGATTTCATAATATATTTTGTGTTCTCTCAAATAATACCTTAACTATTTCCTCAAGGTCCACAATTTGTATAACATATACTCACTTTATATAAACTACACTCAAAAACTGTCTTATCTTTGATCTTTTTAACACCCATAAGAGCTCCATTTCAATATACAAGAACTCCAAAATTCAATTGTTTAATAAAAACTTACTCAGCATCACAATTGCAAAAGGCAACAGACAGAATCTATGATGACATAGAAACAGTAAGACTTGACAGCTAAATAGCTATTGGTTGAAGAAATGTTAAGAAGTTGAGGACAATATAAATTGACAAACATGGAAGACTAGAAGAATACCGGTGCCTTTGATAAAAATAGGGAGGTATAATTAGTTTGGCTAATATTACTGGATGAAAAAATAAAATGTTAGAGCGGTTGTGGAAAAATAAAATATTAGAAGGGTTGTGGATCACCAATGTATTGTTGGTGGAGTTGTGAACTGATTCAACTATTCTGGAGAGCAATTTAAAACTATGTCCAATGGGCTATGAAACTCTGCATACACTTTGATCCAGCTTGATCTGTAAATGGTCTGTATTTCAAAGAAATTGATAGAGAGACAGACAGGCAGACCGTCAGATAGATAGGCTAGAGCAACCCTTTATTGTGGCTAAGAATTGGAAATTGAAAGGATATTCATTCAATTAGGTGACTGCTGAACAAGTTGTAGATAAATACGATTGTCCTATAAGAAATCAAAGCAGGATGATTTTGGAAAAACCTGGAAACACATGAACTGATATAAAGTGAAGTGAGCAGAACCAGGATTATCATTGTACATAGTAACAAAAATATTGTATAATTAATAGTGAATAATAGTGAATAACTCAGCTATTCTTAGCAGTTCAATTATGTAAGAAAATGCCAAAGGATTCATGATGAAAAATGCTACCCACCTCCAGAGAAAGAACTTACATAGTCTGAATACAAATTGAAGTATACTTTTTTCTTTCTTTTTTGTTTGCTTGTTTCTTTTTTGTTTTCTTTCACAAAAGGAATAATATAGAAATGTTTTACATGATTTCATATTGTAACGTATATCAGATTGCTTAACACCTTAAGAAGAGCAGAAAGGAGAGGAGGGAGAGAATTTGAAACTCAAAATTAAAAAAGAAAACAAATGTTAAAAATTATTTTAAATATAATTGGGGGAAGGTGCAGCTAGGTCATGCAGTGCATAGAGCACTGGCCCTGGAGTCAGGAGTACCTGAGTTCAAATCTGGCCTTTGGCTGTGTGACCTTGGACAAGCCAGTTAACTCCATTGCCTTGCCAAATACATATATATGCATATATGTATACATATATATATATATATATATATATATATAATTGGGGGAAACTATTATTAAAATAGTGAGATGTGGAAGGTGGAAGGTTTTGAGGGAAAGAAAAGATCCACTTTGAACATGATATGTTTATGTTCTCTGAGGCAATTAATTTTAAATATCCAATAGGCAATTAGAGATATAAGACTGAATTTCAAGAGGAAGATTGGACTGATACATATATCTGTGAGTTAACTTCTTTGAGATGATATTTAAACTCAAATATAAGCCAAAATTAGTTTAAAAATAAATTGCAAAAACACTTAAAACTCAATTATTTTAGAAAAACCTATTATAATGAATATGGGATTAAAATAGGTAGATCATCTAGTTGTGAATGGAAGATGTTTTTGAGTGAGAGAATTGATATGTTCAATAACTTGTATCTGTCAATAGAATTTTTTGCCCTGTTGATGCAGAATCCTGTTGGCTTATGGTCATCAAAACTGTTTCCATGTTGCATCAGTTCCACTTTCCCCTATATTATTCTTCCATTCTTCTGGTATAGTCATAAATGAATTTTGCTTCAGGCATGCCTCTGACTCAAACCTCATCACTGACAACTTATGACTGTTAGCTAATTCTGCTAATGAAAAAAAAAAACTCCATAAAATCATCTAAATGATACAGGAAGTAGACATTTACCAACTCTGTAACCCTTGATAATGCATTTGATCAAACCAAGTGCCTCAGTTTTCTCATCTATAAGTGGAGATTATAATAGTACCTACCTTAATTAATTGTTCTAAAGATCAAAATAATAAAAATATTATTTGTAAAACATTTTGCAAATTTTAAAGCTCCAAATAAATGATATTGTTGTTGTTTCCATTCTCATAACAGTGATATTCCACAAGTAATATCCATTCCTTCTGAGAAGAGAACTGAGATAACCCTATTCTAGAGTTAAAAAGGCTCCATTCATTTGGTATGGCCTTACTACCTTGGATGTAACATTTAATGTTAATTCATTATATATCAAAGAATTATACAATCTACAAGTTGAAATCATCTAGAGATCATTCTATACATGAAATATTAATTTACTCAACATATAATATAGTCAGGCCCTCTTACACATTGAAGTTGCCAACACAAAAATAAACAGAATCCTTGACCTCAAAGGACTTGAATTCTAATAAGAGTGGAGGGTGGGGTGGAGGTAAGAATATGCACCAAAAAGTAACAGAAAACATACCAAAAAACATTTCTGGGGTGGGGAGGGGAAATCTAAAGAAATCATGATCAACTTCCTGTAAGAGGTGGCACATGAGCTGAACTTGAGATTTGAAGGAAGCTAGTAATTCTGAAAAGCATAGGGGTGCTTCTTAGGGAGAAGAACAAAAGGAAGATTCTGTGTAAACACAAGAGTCAAGGTCTGCATCACTGAGTTTAGAAGAAAGGAAATAAGCCAGTTTGGCTATAATATAGAAAGGGTGAAGGAAAATAATAAATTATCAAACTGGTCATTTGGACTAGAACTGATTATGAAGGGCTTTAAAAAGTCATGTAGAGGAGGGAAAAGAGAGTAATTCTGGAATTTCCTAAGCGGTTTCCTATCCAAATTGGTAGGTGTGTTGAAAGGTGAACTGGAAGGGAGAGATGACATGAAAGAACACTAATTAGGAGGTGCAAAAGAATAGGAGAGAGGTAATAAGAATGTCAGTTTTGCTGGTGTATGTTTAAATGACAATAAGTAAATGAATACAAAAAATATTGTGAAAGTAAAATGAACAAACCTTGGCAACTGATTGATTATAATGTGTGAGAGAAAAGAAAGAATTAAGGATGATGCCACGGTTGTAATCCTGGCTGATTCAAAAGTTGATAGCTCTCTATAAAACCCTTGACAATTTATTATTGAGCATCTGTTTAAAGGATTGTACTAAGAAGAAGTCACTACCATCTGAGACACCTTACTACTTTTGAAACAGTTCTGAGTGTTAAGATTTATTTTTCTTTATATAAAATTGAAATATAAATTCACAAATACTAAGTGCATCTAGATTTTACCTTTTTGGACAAACTGGCAAACACCTCTTCCACAGGATAATTAGACAATATTTGAAATATATCCTCTTTTGTACAAGGTAAATCCTCCTACTTCCTTTGATCAGTTCTTGTATAAATCAATTAAAAGTTCTCTTATCATTTAAGTATTCCTCCTCTAGACAGAATTCTTATAAAATGATGACCAGCACCAAAGACAATACTCATTCTTAGACTATATAGTTTAAGAATCTTAAGATTGGTTGATTCCATTCATTCAAAAATATTCATTAAACATAATCATAGATCTCCCTGGACACCAGAGAACATTTTAAACCCTAAGGGCAACATTTTTAGATGATCAACTATGATTCATGCAACTCTTCTTAGCAGTTCAGTCAAGAATAATCATAAGAGACCTATTATGGAAAATAATATCCACATAGAGAGAAAAAATAAAAAAACTATGGATTCTGAATGCAGAGTAAAGCTTATGATGCTTACTTTTTAAAACATCTTTTATGATTTTTCTTTCTCATATTTTTTTACCTCTTAGGTCTAATTCCTTTACAACACAACTAGTATGGGAAAATGTTAAACAAGATTGTACATGTACAGTCTATAATCAGTCTAATAATACAGTCTATAATCAGATCATTTCTTGTCATGGGGAGAGGGGTTGGAAAGGAGTGGGGCAGAAAAATGTGGAACTCAAAAGCTTGCAAACCATTTTTTTACATGTAAATGGGAAAAAATGTTGGAGTCATTAACAAATGCAAAAAAAATGAATCAATCTCTCTGGGTCTCTGTTTTTTTGTTTTTGTTTTTTGTTTTTTACTCCAAAATGACAGAGTTAGATTATATAAACTCTTTTACAACTGTTATCTATGATCCAATTATACTACATGCAAAACAGTGTACTAGGTATTTAGGGTCATAAAGATGAATAAGAATCATCAGTAAATTTGCGATTCAGAAATATCTAAATCCCTTGATAGGAGAGATTCATTCATTAAATGCAAATTAAGCAAAAAGATAAGATGCAGAATGATCAAATTGTCCATTTGAGGAGGCTCTAATACCAAAAACATATGAATTGTAAAGTGAATGCCACTGAAATTCTAAGAGAAATGAAGATCTGTAATGTAAGAGTAAAAAAAAAATTCAAATCAAAAACAAAAACAAATTAAACATTTATCTAAATCATCCACCTTCTCTCTAGATATTCTGCCTAAGCTGTCCTTGAAATTATACCTAAGTAGTTGAAAATGGATACTCAACAGTAAAATAATGAGAAGACAATCCAGTTTCTCAGGCAAATACAGATTGGCATTTTTCAATAAGAGAAGCAAGGTAAAGAACCACAGAATTGGATTTCTCTGGCAGTATATGTCACTCAAATGTATTATTCATTTTGAAGCTTACCCATCTCATAGGGGATGTTGTTGAAATTAGTGTCCATTGGATAATTTAGAATTCATAAAGTTTCCTGAGCCCCTTAGAGGAAAGGTACTACATAAATCTTAAATAGCAATAATAGCAATAATGATGAAATTATTATTCTAATCTTCATCTTGCACATGGTGTAGGTAATTCTGAGCCACTTTATCATTTCACTATATGCACAAACACATACCTATGGAGATGTTTGGGGTAGGAATTCCTTTTGAAATTAATGGGAGCTCTGCAATCAATTCAGCTCAGCAGGGGAATAAGAGGACTGAAAAGGAGGAATTGCATGATGAACAGTGAATAGAATCAAAGCAAATTTGAAGAGAAACCAGTTCTATAATCTCAGTTAGGAAAAATTGGGGTTTTTTCTCTTTCCTTCTTTTTCCTTCTCTCTTTTTTTGCTGATAGAGAAAAATTGATTCATTTCTGATTTATCATTTCTTTTTACTGTACATCTTACTTTGGATTCAAAATGCCTCTTTTATATCACACCTTAAAAAACCTCATTGTACCTGCTCAAATTAAAGCTAGGAGATTAGAAGGAAATATTTTTATGCTGAAAAGACAGCTGTACCCCTTTCTGAGATTGAGAGTAGAATCTGTGACCATCAAGGGGAGAAAATTAAATGCACGTTTAATTAAATGGAAGGGGGGAAATAAAAATAAAATAAATGAAGAATAGTTGTAGACTACATTTTGGATTCAGAATAGTAACAATTACAGAATTGATATTTTTCAAAAGAAAATATGATGAATAATAAAAAGACTCTTTAAAAATACTTTAAATAACTTAAAATCCCGTTTACAAGCCCAATTTTGTCATCAGGTCCTATAGTAAGCTACGTGAGGGAGACCATATTTATGGTAACAATCTTCTCCAGATATTTTAAGACAAAAGGGGTCAAAGTAACATCTAAAAATTTATAGTTTACTCTTGTTTTCTGTAACTATGGAAACAGATTGACCATTTACTTAGAGCTAACCTCTGCATTTTTAACTTTGCCTCTCTGGCTTGAAAACTCCTAACAATATAATCTGATTACTTTGTCTAAAATTGTATTATCATTCAAACAACCCACAGGAGAAGTACATTAGAATGATCAAGAGGCATCATCACACAAAGAGGCATAAAACATCCTGACACTTACAGAAGTTTAACAAAATTCTTCCCATATAATCTCTTTTTATTGGAGAAGAAGAAAGAGGAAAGATGCTACATCAATAAGGCTTTTGATTATGTGCCATCTGCCTATATTGTTTCCCACTCATCTTGTTCCATGCTGAACTATACTTTCATACACACATGGACTACCAAAGCTAGGGCATGAATCACATCCTTTGTGATGTTAACTTTACTGTCAATTTTCCCCATATTTGTGGTAGAAGCAAATATATATATATATATATATAGATAGATAGATAGATAGATAGATAGATAGATATATAGATATATAGATATATAGATATACACACACACATATATTAGCAACTTGATTCTAATTAATTTTTTATTACCAATTCCATTTTGTCACAAATCTCCATGGTTTGTTTAACATGTTAATAAAAAAAGCATTGATTTTTAAGAACTGGGATGCCAAAGGTCTTGTGATGCAACCTTCTGATTTTAAAGATAAACTGACCAGCACAAGTTTACTCTGACAGTCTCTCAGGGCTAGGATTAAAATCTTTACTACGTCTTGCTTAAATTATGAGAAACTCTCAATTTTTCATTTTCTCCTTTTACATTCTCTCTGCTGTTCTCCCATGTGATTCCTCTTAAAAATAATCTCTTTTCCAGACTTCTTAAGATTTCATAGAAGAGTAACATTAACTTCTGACACTATTGGTGTTCTCATGACCCTGTTTGGGATTTTCTTGGCAAAGATACTGGAGTGGTTTGTCATTTCTTTTTTTCAACTCATTTTACCGATGAAGAATTGAGGCAAACAGGTCGTGTCTGAGATAAGATTTGAGCTCACTTAAGCTCAATAAATGCTTATTGAATGACTAATCACAATGATGTTTTTAAGTTATAGCAGAGTCTTATATGCAATCAAAATAGCTTTTCATTTCAGAATCACAACATACAAATTTTAATAAAGGTAGCCAATAAACATTCTGTGCTTTAAAACAAAATTACCCAAGCCTGCTATTTCATTTGCTTATGGAATTATGATACATAACCATTCTGTGATGATGATGTTTATTCTTTATTTTTGAAGAAGACCATGACATCAGGGAGATGATTCTGTGACAAGCACATGAACGGAATTTGAGCGAGGTGGGGTTGTGCTAAGGCACCAACCTTACTTTTTCCTACAGAGTTATATTGATCCCATGGTCAGATAGGGATTAAGATGACTGGAGATTGCTCTGAATGCAAGGCAATCAGTGACTTACCCAAGGTCAGTGCTCTATTCACTGGTCCACTAAGTTGCCCCTTAACCATTGTGAAAATTGTAGCCTTAGACAGTTACATGAGAGCACTAAAAGGATTAGAATTTAAATGACTTTCTCAGGGTCTGAAAGTCTGTATATGTCAAAGGCCATACTTGCATTGGGTCTTTCAGACATTGAAGTCAGGTGTCTATACACTATGGAACATTATCTCTGTAAGGAATATTAATTTTTAAACATCTACTACTTTTTATTCAATTGAAATAAAAGAAAGTAAAAAAGAAATGTCCTCAGAGACCAACTTCCTAGAAGTTGTGCATGAAAAAAGGGTTTATATTTGGCATTTTGAAAACAGTAGCTACTTATTCCACCTACATCCCTTCCAAAATAAGTATGATTATTATCCTTATATTACAAGTGAAGAAACTGACACAGTAAAACTGGAAATATATATTATTTCTTATAAAGGATGTCCCAAAAATCTTACTGTAATTTTAAATTTAATAACTTAAAAAATATAAAAGGGTAAACTTTTAATTTTTTTCATTTTATATGATAATCATGGAATTTAAGCACAATGTGCCAATGATATTTATTAACATATTTAAACTTTTATTCCATGGATATAGACACCTAATAATCAGATCCTAGTAGATTTTATGTATTAAATCATCTATGTATTAAGCATGGTAATGCAAATATAAACAAAAAGTCCCTCCCCAGTGAGCTTCCATTCTTTGTAGCAATACCAAAAAAGAAGCTAAAAGAGTTGAACAAGATAGGAGAGAAGTGGGACTCCTGAGAAAGAAAGTACTAGAGCTAAAAGTCTTGGTTTTGGGCAACAAAAGTAGCCCAGAGTTTTAGAAGCAGAGTAAATTTAGAGCTGATTAGATAGATAGATAGATAGAGAGAGAGAGAGAGAGAGATAGAGATAGAGAGATAGAGAGATAGATAGAGAGAGAGAGAGAGAGAGAGATGAGATGGATGGATAGATATGATAGAGATAGAGATAGAGATAGAGATAGAGATATAGAGATAGAGAGAGAGATAGATAGAGATAGAGATAGAGATAGAGATAGAGATAGAGATAGAGATAGAGATAGAGATAGAGATAGAGATAGAGATATATACACATACATTCACATACACATATGTGTGTGTGTGTGTTTGTGTGGATACAAAGTCCTGCTAGAATACTTGCCATATGACATAAGTTTGATAGGCCAAGGGTAAGCTACATGCTTGGTTTATATATACTGTGAATTAAACATAAGCAGAAATAGAATACACAGTAAATTAGCACAGTATTTTGGTAATAAAACAATAACCTTGATACCAACTGCTCCAAACTGAAATTTTGTCAGATAATTTTACAGAACAGGCAGCACAGGTTGAAAAGACATTAAATAAGGAGGGGAGCTGAAAAAATGTAGCATTTTAGTACACTAGAAAGGAAAGCAGATTGAGTTGATTATATTGTCTGATTTATGATAAGCCAATGACAAGATGGTCCCACATATGAGATGAGTCAAATCTTTCTTTATACCAGCTTTACATTTTGAATTCATTTTCTAAATAGTCCTAAAGAGTTTACTCTCCACATAGATATAATTGATTTTCTCTTAGAGAGTAATTTATTCTACCTGATTTACTATAAAATCAGATATAGTGACTTTCACCATATTACCAAGAATAAAGTTTGAGATTTCTAGGTCAGATTGAAAAATCTAAAGTTGATTTTTCTACATACTTCATTTTCACCCAATTATCCATAAATGGAATGATTTTTTTATTCATTTTATCCATATAGAAACATGAACATAGCAGGAATTCAAAAAATGTTTAATAATGTTAATGTTAACAATGTTGTTAATAATGTTGATGTGAAATCAAAAGCTGTCAGAGATATGTGCTCAGAGTTTAAATGGGTATCCTTAAATTTTTAAAAAATGCATATATCTATTAAGTATGGCCACATCATTCAGTTCTTCAAGACTTCATTGAATATATGAAAACATGGAAATGAGTTCCCCAGACAATAGTAAAGATTGCCGTTATTCCTGTGTTATTCCTTTCCATGCTATCACTCAGAAATCCTCAAAAGATGTACTCAGTCACTAGAGGCCTTTTTTCATGATCTCTGTACTCAGGATATGACATCTCTTAGAGAAGCAAATAAAGATATTGTGATAGACTCTAATATTACAAAGAAAAAAGCTTCTGCCCTCAAAATACCTTACTTATTAGTGTAAAGATAAACATATAAAGGAGAAAGAATAAACTTTTATATTTCATCTATTAAGCAACTATCAAGTTTTTTTTTTTGAAAGATGGGGAGAAATGAGTAAATGAATGCTATTTTGAGGAGGAAGTGAGGAAATAATAACTAGATATAGCATCAAAGACCTTCTAAGGGACAGCTAGGTGGTGCAATGGATAAAGTACTGGAGTGCACTCCTTGGTGTTAGGAGGACCTGAGTTCAAATTCAGCCTCAGACATTTAATAATTACTTAGCTGTGTGACCTTGGTAAGTCATTTAATCCCACTGCCTTGCAAAAATTAAAAAAAAAAAAACAACAACAAAAGAGGAGACCTTCTACATGACAGTTTCTACTTGTTTGGAAGATCTCACTGTGCTGATTACTTCAAGTCTTTTTTGAATAACCAAAGATAAATAAATTTTAAAAATCAGTTATCAAATATTTATGATTTACCAAGTATGGTACAATGTTCTGAGGATATAAATGTAAAATCAGAGACAGACCCAGGACTCATTGGGGTTAGAGTCTAAGACAGGTAATTACAAATATGGAAGACATGTCCATGGAAACCCACTTGGGGCCAGAAACTTATAGGGAAAATGAGGAAAGAATATAAAGGAGGAGATTAATATCTCCTTTCCAGAACCAATGGCAGAATTGTTTTGATGCTGGTTTTAGAAGTGAAAAGATAAAATGCATAAAGATTACTTATACAACAATTGATGAGTCTGTCAAGAAATGACTAGGGAGTAGGGAGATAAACAGAGCATTACTGGAGCTTTCATGAAAAAGTGAGACTGTAGACATGGATACAAAAATCAAGCCAAAGTATTTGATCTAACTCTTCCCTCAGGAGCATGGCATCTGATGGATCTGTGTATTTGTAAAAAAAAAAAAAAAAAAAAAAAGTAAAAACATAGCTTTAGAGATGAGAAGTATTTAAACAAATAACAATTCAGTGTTCACTATATGGTTCCTGAGTATATTTTTAATTAATTACTAATTGCAAAAGAGAACACAACTTCATTTTCTCTTAATTTTCTTCCCCATCATGGAAATGAGGAAGAGGATAAGGTGAGCATTTAGTGGAAGATGCTTCTTTTCCTGGTTGTTGCTTTTCAGTCATTTCAGTCATGTCTGACTCTTCATGACCCCATTGGGCATTTTCTGAGCAAAGATACTAGAGTGGTTTGCCATTTACTTTCTCCTGCTCATTTTTCAGATGAGGAAACTGAAGAAGACAGGGTTAAGTAACTTGCTTAGCTAGTGTCTGTATCCTAATTTGGGCTCAGGTCTTTCTGACTCCAGGCCCAGCATTTTATCTATTGTAGCATTTAGCTACTTTGTACTACCAAATTTCCTTGGCATAACAGAAGGAAAAAGAAGGCTATTTTATTAAGTAAGTTCACTAACCATTGTTCTCATATATGGCAATCTTTTGTACCCTGCTTCTGTAAACAGAGCACAGTAATAGTAACAGCAGGGGCTGTAACTTCTCAATATCTCACAAAGAAAGAACAGAAACACATACCAAGAAAATAAGCTCATAGCTTGACTCTGGCATGCCAATGTGGTCCCAAGACAGGCAATAAATTCATGTATTCTAGTTTTAAATTTCATTTTTAAATTATGGAATAAAACAAGCATTTCTATAACACAGTTCAATTAAAAAATATGATTGTACTGCAAATATGCTATGCACAACTTGCATATTTTTTCTTTCTTCTCTCCCAATGTAGAGATGACTACCATTAGACAGAAATAAGTATATCTATCTATCTATCTATCTATCTATCTATCTATCTATCTATCTAATACATATATAGATAGATATGCAAAATTATTCTATTTATTCAGTTCTTTCTCTGAATGCAGATAACATCTTTCTTCATCCATCCTTTATATTTGATTTGGATATTTATAATAGAAAAAATAGCTTATTTGCTCAAAAGTTGTTCTTAAAATAATATTGCTGTATACAATGTTCTTTTGATTCAACTTATTTTGTTCATTATTTCATGCAAGTATTTCCTTATTTTTCTAAAATTTTTGAGCTAATTTTTATAGCACAGTAGTATTCCATCCAAATCATGAGCTACAATTTGTTCAGCCTTTCCCCAATTCATTTCCCATTCACACTCAAAGTTATAGATGCTATTTATGAATTCCCCTCCATCTTAGTTTACTCACTATTTTCTTTCTCAGACTCTCTTTTCACCCTGTCCCTGTTACATTATCTTCTCCTCTTAACTCTTGTCCTTCACTTTCCTCCTAAAAGTCACTCCCTTATCTAGTTCCCCACCCTCCTAACCTTAATCAAGATACCCTTCAAAAATTCCTTTCTCCACCCCAATCCTCAGAAAATACCTTGATATTGTCATGGAACCAATGGACAGTCCAAGTGCAATACAGGTACTCACAAAATATTAAAAAGTCTAAAGTGAGGCTTCCAATACACTTTGCTAATTGCATTTGAAAGTTGAAAGGGTCAGGATGAGAAAAGTTCTGACCATTGAAAAGTAAAACCAAATCAATGACATGGATCCATTTAAGTAATGAAGTTATTTGTTAAAGTTTAATAAAATTCAAAGGATATGGCAGCACTTGCATATTGCTTATTGTTAGTATATTAAGCTAGCCAAATATTTCACTTTAAATTTTATTGATTGGTTTCTATTTCACACATTTCTTTGGCAAATTTCACCTCCCTAGCCTGCATTGAACCTTCCCTTACAGCAGAGATAAACAGTTATATAAAAATCAATCAACATAAAGACCACATTTCCCAGAGTATGCAATATTCTGGCTGTATAGTCTTCCAACTCTACTCTAACATGAAGACAGTGTATTTCATAACCTGAGTCAAAATAGATGATAGGAGTTAATTTCCATTCAGTTGCATTTGGGTATTATTTTCATTTTTCTTATTGTAATCATTGTATAAATTGCTTTTCAGAATCTGCCCAAATTGCTGTATATCAGTATTATGTCATATCATATTTCTCTGAATTCCTCAGATTTGAAGTTTCTTATAACAATCATATTCCAAGTCATGTCTAAGAAAGGAAAATCATGATGATAAACTCCTAAGAGAAAAGCAATATGAACTTTAAAAGAAGAAATCCTGACAAAAATGGAGTATCCTTTCTCAAAAATTAATTTTGGGGTAAAGAAAATGTAGTCATCATTTCAAATGTGTTTAGAAGTATTTGATAAATTTGTAATATTGGTCTAAAAAAATCCAAATTGAGTTATTCTGAAAATTGCTTAAACAAAGGACAATGAAAAATAAGAAAGAATCAGATGGGAAATAAGAAAGCTGCCACAATCCTTAGAGTTAAGTACAGCCATATTTATCATGCCCAAATTTGGGAGTGATAAAATAAAATATGAATGTAAGTTCTATTACACAATATATTGGAAAATGGTAAAAAAAACTAACATAAAGAATACTAGAGGGATTAGAAATTCAAGCAGCAAATAATAAACTGTTTTATAACTAGGAAGATACAAAGTAGCATATCTTGGGGGAAATCAACCTAAACAAAGACAGTCACTACTTAGAAGAGGAATGGAAAAAGAAATTACAAGAGCCAACAAAGCTAGTAGTAAAAAAAAACATAGGATGTACACTTAGAGTATGTCAAGTCAGCTTCAAAGACATGTAGAATCACAAGAGATGGAACTCAGTCAATTCTCAATTACCTGTGTGAAGATAGTGATGGACACAATCTCAAAAGGCAGATAATATAAAAATCATATTTTTGTTTGTTGGTTTGTTTGTAAGATTTTTTTTTTGCCACTGGGCTAGAATAAATAAAAATCATCCCTATGTTAACAGAATGATAAATAGTTGGAGAGAAGGGAATAGCTTTGCAAGGAATCTTAGGAATTGTCCAATCTAAAACACCAAAAGTGTCTACACTTGATGGTATCACTTTCTTGAGGCCTACTTTACTCTGCATTACCTTAAAATTTGGTTTTGATTCCAACTTTTGATATTACTTCCTCAAAGATCCTTATGGTCTCCTGACAAATATACTGCCTTCCACTCCTCACCCCCCTCCCAAATCCATAGAGTCTTTGTTGTCCATGTAGCATTTAACTTAGTTGACACTCCTTGAATATTTATGTTCCAATGGCTAAGATAATAACATAACTTTATAATCCTCCTCCTACCTGTCTGAAGTGTCAGTTCATTATCTTTACTAATTTCTCTATAGTAATATACTCTATCTCTAAACACAGTCCTCTTTCCCACATTCTACTTTTAAACAATTATTATGGTTTTATTTACTAACATTATATAGATCATTCTCATCCCCAACCCAACTTCTTCTAAGAAAGACCTCTATTTCTAACTTCTTACTGAACATCTTCCCTTGAGGCTATACCCAAAACCTCAAATATGGCACATGTCAAATGAACATCATTTCCCACAAAATCTTTTCCTTCTTTTAACTTTCCTATTTCTTTTTGTTTTGTTTTATTTTGCTTTTTGCAAAGTAACGGGGTTAAGTGACTTGCCCAAGTCACACAGGTAGGTAATTATTGAGTGTCAAACTTTCCAATTTCTGTTACATTCTTATATTGTTACATAATGAGACTATTAACTCCTTTCTCATCACCCCTCAGACATTATAAATTGCCACTATCTCTTACATTCATCATTTCTTTTCCATTTCTACTGCTATGACTTTTTTAATCTCAGTCCTTATTTATAAATCTCTATATCTACAATCCATAGCTTCTCCTCACTGTTATTCATTCCTGCACCCACAATTCTTTATTCATGTTGCTGTCAAATAAATCATCCTACTAGGCAGAGTTGATCATTTCATTCCCCTTATTGAAAATCTTCATGTATTCTCTGTTGCTTATCAAATAAATTACTAATTGCTCAATCTGGAACTCAGTATTCAAATTCAGCAAATATTTATGTATCTACATTATATAGTATGCTGAACTAGGTGTTTAGGAGCTATAAAACAGAAGTATAATCAGTCCCACAATATAAGATGGAGAAGGTATGCTTCCTCCTAAAGGGATACCCAAAGACCTCTGGCCAACTTGATAGTTCAGCAATTACAGTGCTATATTTTGAGTCCAGATAATGATTTCTTAACCTTCCTCAGATACTTATTAACTGGTTGGTCTTAGGCAAGTCACTTAAGTCGCAGTTTTCTCATATATTAAATAAGAATAAAACTAGAACCTACATTACAAGGTTATTATAAAGATTAAATAAGATATATTTTCCAAGTGCTTTGAAGACCTTAAAGTGTCATTTAAATGCTAGCTATTAATAATTATAACTATAATAAATTATATAGATATATGGGGGAGGGGGCATATACCTATTGACTTTAATTGATCTGGCTCCATAAGAATCCCATGCTATGACCTCATGTCCTTTGGTTTAAGGCTTGCTTTTCCCTAATCATACTCTGGTACTATAGCACTAGCTAGGTCAGATTACCACAGAGATGGTCTCTGTCTCTGTTTCTGTCTTTCTATCTTTCTGTCTCTCTGTCCTTGGTTTCTCTTTGAGTCTGTCTGTCTGTCTCTGTCTGTGTGTGTGTCTCTCTCACTATTTCTTTTTATCTCTTCTCACAGAATTACTTTTAGAAGATTTATGTAAGAGCACATTATAGGCCTTTTAAAGTATATATTTTAATAAGCAGGTATGTAACATGCATGAACAAACACAAGGGGAATGATTATAAATGAAAACAGGTGATAAAAGAAACCACAGTTCAGTTTCATCTTAGAGTGACAAATAAAAGAATCAGCAAAGTTGATATCATCAAGTACCCCAAAGCAACAAGAAGTGGAGCTTCAAGCAGCTGAATGATCATCTCACTTTGCAGTATTCATAATAAAAGCATATTTCAAAACCAATAATAAATCCCAATACCTATTGCAAAGGGTGAAGTAAATAGACTTTAGGAAAAACCTAAAAAGTTATTCAAAATTAAGTGAACAAAAAAAATTAAGTGAACAAATTTTATATTTAGTGACATCAATGAAGAAGTACACACAAACTAAGATATTTTTAAAAACTGAATTTAAGAGTTCAAATATATATATACGTTTCTAATATATTTGCATGTATAAACACATATTATATCTGCATATATCTATGTATATAATCAATACATTTTTGAAAAAAGTTAGAAAGTATCAGTTATGGAAAATACCAAGAGACACTATAAACATCATTATATGTTAAAAGAAAGAAAAGGTTTAGGTGGAGAGGGAGCCAAGATGGCAACAGGAGAAGAGCTTCTCTTAAGTGCTCTCTCTCTATAATATTTCAAAACCCATAAAATAAGGACTCTAACTAAATTTTCTAGAGACAGAACCCACAGAGGGATACAGTGAGGCAGTTCTCCAGTCCAACAAAACCTGGAAAATAGTGGAAAGGCTCAACTCCATGGGGTTGGAGGGGCAGCCTGCCAGATTGAAGAAACTTCAGCCTCCTGGAAGCAGCCCCAGGACACCTGGGAGCTGTGGCTCACAGCAGTGGAGGCAGTTTCCTGACCTACACCCCACGGAACACTGGGCACAACTTGGAAGATCAGCAGGGGGGACCTCTGCCATACCAAGCATAGCCACTGCAGCCTAGATCCAGCAGAAGCAGGCAGAGCCTTTAAGCAGGAGCAACCAGGCAACTGAACCTTGAGTACTCAGCCTAGGCAGAGGAGTGGGTGAGACTTTCGAAGGTCTGTCCTCTTTACCTGGAACAGGACTCTGGGGCACTGACCACATTCAGATCCTGATCACAGTCTAGCCCCCCCCATAGAACAGCAGGGCCCCACACCCCCAATTCAGCCCCATAGCAGAGGGGTGCTCTTGTGGTCATTCACAGACCAGGAGGGAAGACAGAGCTTCACACATGGAAATCCTTGTTGGGGGGGGGTTGTCCCAATAATACCCCAAACCTCAGGAAGCACCAAAAGACCAGGCACAGGATGCGGAAATGAGTAAACAAAGAAAAAAAGAGGAACATCATTGAGAAATAAATTGTCTATGATCCCAAGAAGGATCAAAATACTCAGTCTGAAGATGAGGAAGTACATGCTCCTGCATCTAAACACTGCAAGATAAACAGAAATTGGGCTCAGGCTATGACAGAGTTCAAAAGAGATTTTGAAAAATCAAGTGAGGGAGATGAAGAAAAAATTGGGGAAAGAAATGAGAGAGATGCATGAAAAACAGGACAAAGAAGTCAGCAGCTAAGTCAAAGAGATCCAAAAAGAATGCTGAAGAATATAACATGTTAAAAACCAGCTTAGGTCAAATGGATAAAACAGTTCAAAACTTTATTGAGAAGAATACTTTAAAAAGCAGAATTGCCCAGATGGAAAAAGAAATAAGAAAGCTTTCTGAGGAAAACACATCCTTCAGATGTGAAATGGAACTGAGGAAAGCTGCTGACTTTACAAGAAATCACAACACAATACTTCAAAAGCAAAAGAATGAAAAATTAGAAGAAAATGTGAAATATCTCATTGAAAAAACAACTGATCTGGAAAACAGATTCAAGAAAGATAATTTAAAAATTATTGGGATTCCTGAAAGTCATGATCAGGAAAAGAGTCTTGACATGATTTTTAAAGAATTCCTACAGGGTGACGGCTAGGTGGCGCAGTGGATAGAGCACTTGCCCTGGAGTCAGGAGTACCTCAGTACAAATCCGACCTCAGACACTTAATAATTACCTCGCTGTGTGGCCTTGGGCAAACCACTTAACCCCATTGCCTTGTAAAAAACAAAAACCTAAAAAAAAATTCCTACAGGAAAATTGCCCAAATATCCTAGAAGCAAAGGGCAAAATAGAAATTGAGAGAATCCACCAATATCCCCTTGAAAAAGATCCAAAAAAAAATCCACAGGAATATTATAGCCAAGTTCCAGAACTCCCAAGGCAAAGAAAAAATATTACAAGCAGCCAGAAGGACACAATTCAAATATCGTGGAACTGCAGTCAAGATCACACAGGACTTAGCAGCAACTACATTAAAGGCAAAAGAGGCAAAAGAGCTTGGAATGCAACCAAGTATCAAATACCCAGAAAAAACTGAACATCCTCTTCGATGGAAAAAGAGGAACTTTCAATGAACCAGGGAAATTTCAAATGTTCCTGTTAAAATGGCCAGAGCTGAACAGAAAGTTTGATCTTCAAATACAGGACTCACGTGAAGCATAGAGACTGGAGGAGAAGGGTAAAATATGAGGGACTTAATGATGATGAACTACATGTATTCCAGCATAGAAAAATGACACTGATAATACTCATGAGAAACTTCTCATTTAATAGAGCAGGTAGAAGGAGCTTTTATAGATGAAGCACAGGAGAGAGATGAATTTGAAGATATAATATATTGTAAAAATGGAGTCAATGGCTAAAAGGAAAAGGTAATAGGAGTAAGAGAAAGAAGAGGTGGAATAGGCTAAGATACTTCATATAATAAGCTATGGCAATGATATGGAAGGGGGGAAGGCAAGGGGGAATGAGGGAACCTTTGCTTTCATCACAGGTGACTAGGAGAGGAAACAGCATATAGACTCAATGGGGTATAGACATCTAGAGTAAGAAGGAGAAAAGGGAGAAGGGGGGACAGAGGGAAGGAGGGATGTGAGTGATGGAAGAGAGGATGGACCATGTGGGGAGAGTGGTCAGATATAACACATTTTCAATTTTACTTTTTGCAAGGGGCTGTGATTGGATGGCCTGTCCAGGACCACTGGGCCAGGTGGTTGCTGGCCCTTAGGGGTAATATGTGGGCTTGGGGCCTCATAGCCCCAGGGCCAGTGATCAGTCTGTTGCACTATTCAGCTACCCTACAGCACATTTAAGAAGAGGAACAGAGTGAAAGTAGAGAGAAAATATAGTTAATGGTAGTGGGGAGGTACAAATGGAGGGAGTTGCGATCAGCAATGGCAACACTAGAAAAATAAGGTAGTAGCTTTTGTGATGGACTTATCATAAAGAATGTGATTCACATGCGTCAGAGCAGGAGGTGTTGGAATACAGACTGAAGCACATTGTCTTATTATTGTTGTTGTTGCTGTTGTTATTATTATTATTATTATTATTATTATTATTTTGAGGTGGGATTTGCTGGACAAATGGTGTTGGGTGGCTTGCCCGGGGCTGCACAGCTGGGTGATTGTTGGGTTTCTGAGGCCAGTGCTTTGTCGGCGGTGCCATGGAGCCACTCCTATTATCATTAGTAGTAGTAGTAGTAGTAGTAGTAGTAGTAGTAGTAGTATTTTATTTAATTTTTTTTTTGGTTTGGTTTGGTTTTTGCAGGGTAGTATTGTTGGGGTGGCTTGCCCAGGGTCACACAGCTGAGTGATTGTTGGGTGTCCGGGGAAAGCTTTAGGCTCAGTTGCTCCTGGCTCCATGGTCAGTGCTCTTTCCACTGCACCACCTGGCTGCCCCAATTATCATTATTATTATTATTATTATTATTATTATTATTAATTTTTTATTTTTATTTTTTCTTTCTTTTATTTTATTGCTCATGAGGGTCTGTATTTTTGGGGGGTATTATGTTTAATCTTACACAAGAATATTTTAGTGTTGTATAAAAAAATCATTTGTACAAAAAAATAAAAAAAGAAATTTAAAGATAAAAATAGGGAAAAAAGAAAGAAAAGTTTTGATTAAAAGGATAATTCCCTTTAAAAATCAACTTCTTGTATCCAATGAAATCACTGGAAATGTAAGCAATAAATATTATAATATAATTTAATATAATATGATAATAAATGTAATAAACGAGCAATATAAACATAAGATAAGAATATACGAATAAAGGTGAGATAAAATATGATAGTGGATTCTCCAAGAATTGTGTAAACAAAGACCTGATGCCCAAATAGGATAGTTATATATAGACAATAAACATTTCTTAGAGAAGCTTAACTAGTACAAAGCAATCACCACAAAGAGTAACCTCCAAAACTCCAGAAATTTCAATAGCTAGACAGGGATCTATTTCACAGAGATGCATATAAGTCAGAGACACCACCAGATCTGAATGTCAACTCATTTATAATACCTAATACGGAGGGATGATAGAAGAAAGTAAATTGCATCACCTCAAAAATATTCAATATTTCATATCTCAAATATATAGAGAACTTGGTCAAATTTATAAGAATATAAGTCATTCCTCAAAGATAAAAGATCAAAAGTTATGAAGAAATAAACTATGAATAATTGCATAAAATTCTGTCATTATTTGATTACAGAAATGCAAATTAAAAGAATTTTGAGATATATCACACCCATCAAATTGGCTAAAATAATAAAGGGAGAAACTGACAAAAAATGGAGAGGATGTAGTTTATGGAGAGCTATCTGGATATGTGCCCAAAGAGAAATTAAATTAAGCTGTGTGTGTGTGTGTGTGTGTGTGTGTGTGTGTGTGTGTGTGTGTGTTTTGACCCAGCAATAACACTATTAAGTCTGTTTCCTAAGATGATCAGGAAAAAGAAAAAGAACCTATATTTTAAAAATATTTATAGCAGTTCTCTTTGAGATGGCAAAAATTGGAAATGGAGGAGATGCCCTTTAGGGGAATGATTAAGAAATTTTGGTATTTGAGTGTGAGGAATACAGCTGTGCAAAAAGAAATGATGAGCTAGCTGGTTTTAGAAAAAACTTGCATGAAATAATGAAAAGTAAAGTGAACAGAACCAAGAGATCCCTGTAAACACTAACAGCAATATTGTTTGAAGAATAATGTAAACAATGAAATTATTTTGTGTACTATTGTAACAGAAAGGGTTACATTTTGTGCAGACTTTTAATTTGGTGAGTTCCAATTTGACCCATAATGGCACACTCTCTCTCAAATCTTTAAATGAGAATTTAATGATTAATATACTTATTACACAAGATTTATGCACTTATAACCCAAAAGATATACAATTACATGTATACATATGTGAAGGAAAAAACCATCAGATTAGATAAAGAAAAGAAAAGATAAATGATAAGAGAAAGAATTGCCCAACCGAGGAGACACCAATACCTGCAAATCTGACTGGCTGGGGAAGTTGGGTCACAACACAGCATCCAGGGTCTTGATTGGGAAGTCCCTTTGGTAGAGCATTCTTCTGAAGGTGGTGACTTCCAAATCTCACATTCCCAAGTAATACCTTTGAACTATTCACACTAAAGTGGCACAGCTCCAAAGGTTTACAAAACTTAACTCAATGATCTGGGAAGTTTTGGGCCAAAATATCCTCAGATCCTGAGTAAATCACTTTCTCCAGGTATCTTGAGGTAAACACCCAGGGACAAGCCAAGTCCCCAGTGTGGACGCCAAAACATGTTTACTAGGAATGTTCTCCAAGACTCACTGCCCTGGAACATACTTTGGTCAACATGCTTCTGTGCAGTGGGCTTAGAAATTTCCTTCTCCTTTTACCAAGACAGCTGATAGGGAAGTTCGCAAATTAAACCTTCTTCAACTATAAATGCTCAAATCAGCTACAAAGGAAAGTGTTATCCACTTCCTGAGAAAGAACTAGAAGTCCACATAGTATACTTTAACATATATGCATAAATTTCTGTCAGATGGTGGCATTTCCTAATGCAGCTTGAGGAAGAAAGAAGGGAGCTAGTTTGGAATTTAAAATATAATAAAATAAATAAATTATCTTTTTAAAAATTAAACAATAGCAATTAAGAATAAAAGAATCTAGGGCAGCTAGGTGGTGCATTGAATAGAGCACAGGTCTTGGAGTCAGGAGTACCTGGGTTCAAATCCAACCTCAGACACTTAATAATTGTCTAGCCATGTGGGCTTGAGCAAGCCACTTAACCCCAATGCCTTGAAAAAATATATAAAAAAAAAAAGAATAAAAGAATCTTTAGAGAGCTTGACATGAGATCCAAGTAAAAAAAAATCACATTTAAAGCATTTTTAATAAATTTATTTATTTATTTATTTATCTTTGAATTTTACAATTTATCACCAAAACTCGCTTCCCTCCCCCACCACCCACAGAAGGCATTCTGTTAGTCTTTACATTGTTTCCATGCTATGCATTGATCTAAATTGAATGCATTGAGAGAAAAAAAATTATATCCTTAAGAAAGAAAATAAAATATAAGAGCAAGATTATATAATAAGATGTGTTTTTTTAGTTTTTGAATTAAAAATAATAGTCTTTGGTCTTTGTTCAAACTACACAATTCTTGCTCTGGATACAGATGGTATTCTCCATCACAGATACCCTAAAATTGTCCCTGATTGTTGCACTTATGAAAGTCCATGAAGGTTATCATGAACCCCATGTTGGTTATGCTCATCTCGCTCAGCACCAGTTCATTCAAATCCCTCCAGGCTTCTCTGAATTGCCATTCCCTCCTGGTTTCTAGGAGAACAACAGCGTTCTATCATATACATATACCACAATTTGTTCAACAATTTCCCAATTGATGGACATTCACTCAGTTTCCAATTCTTTGTTACCACAAATAGAGCTGCTATGAATATTTTTGTACAAGTGATGTTTTTACCCTTTTTCATGATCTCTTCAGGGTATAGACCCAGTAGTGGTACTGCTGGATCAAAGGGTCTACAAATTTTTATTGCCCTTTGGGCATAATTCCAAATTCATCTCCAGAAAGGTTGGATGAGTTCATGGCTCCACCAACAATGTATTAGTGTCCCAGATTTCCCACATCACTTCCAATATTGAACTTATCCTTTGTAGTCATATTGGCCAGTCTCAGAGGTGTGAGATGGTATATCAGAGATTCTTTATTTTGTATTTCTCTAATTTGTAATGATTTAGAGCAATCTTTCATATGCCTATGTATAGCTTTGATTTCCGCATCTGTAAATTGCCTTTGCATATCCTTTGACCATTTGTAAATTGGGAAATGGCTTTTTTTTATAAATTTAACTCAGTTCTCTCTATATATTTTAGAAATAAGTCCTTTGTCAGAAATGCTAGCTGTAAAAATTGTTTCCCAATTTACTACATTTTTTTTGTTCTTGGTTACAGTGGTTTCTCTGTGCATAAGCTTTTAATTAAATATAATCAAAATTATTCAGTTGGTTTTCAATAATGTTTTCTTCCTTAGTCATAAACTACTTCCCTTTCCCTAGATATGATAATAAACTATTCCTTGATCTCCAAGTTTGCTTATAATATTGTCTTTTATGTCTAAATCCTGGATCCATTTTGATCTTTTCTTGGTATTATGTGTGAGGTGTTGGTCTAATCTAAGTTTCTACAATGCTAACTTTCAATTTTCCCAATAGTTTGTATCAAAGAGAGAGCCTTTATCCCAAAAGCTGGACTCTTTGGGTTTATCCAATAGCAGATTACTATAATTATTTGCTGATATTGTACTTAATCTATTCCATTGATCCAGCACTCTATTTCTTAGCCAATATCAGACAGTTTTTATGACTAATGCTCTATAATATAATTTTAGATCTGATAGGGATAGGCCACCTTCTTTTGTACTTTTTTTCATTAAATCCCTGGAAATTCTCAACTTTTTATTTCTCCATATGAATTTACTTACAATTTTTTCTAACTCATTAAAGTAATTTTTTGGAATTTTGGATAGGGCACTAAATAAGTAGTTTAATTTAGGTAGAATTGTCATTTTTATTATATTAACTTGTCCTATCCATGAACATATGACATTTTCCCAGTTTTTAAAATCTGATTTTATTTGTAAGAGAAGTGTTTTGTAGTTGTTTAGATAGTGTTTCTGCATCTGCCTTGGCAGATATACCCCAAGGTATTTTATATTGTCTGAAGTTGTTTTGAATGAGATTTCTCTTTCTGGTTCGTTCTACTCTATGTTATTATTAATATATAGAAATGCTGAGGATTTATGAGGGTTTATTTTATATCCTGGGTCTTTGCTAAAGTTGCTAATTGTTTCTAGTAGTTTATGAGATGATTTTTTAGGAGGTATACCATCACGTGATCTGCAAAGAGTGCAAATTTTGTTTCTTCCTTTCCAGTTACAATTCCTTCAGTTTCCTTTGTTTCTCTTATTGCTGAAGCTAACTTTTCATAAAAAAAATTAATAGTAGTGTTAATAAAGGGCATCCTTGTTTCACTCCTGATCTTATTGGGAATGCCTCTAGCTTATCCCCATTGCATATAATGCTTGTTGATGGTTTCAGATAGATGCTACTTATTATTCTACGGAACAATCCATTTATTGCTATACTCTTTAGTATTTCTAGTAGAAATGGATACTGTATTTTTCAAAGGCTTTTTCAGCATTTATTGATATAATCATATGATTTCTGATAGGATTGATATAGCTAATTAAACTAACAGTTTTCCTAATATTAAAGCAACTGTGTATTCCTGGGATAAAACTTGATTGGTCATAGTGTATTATCCTAGTGATAACTTGATGTTTTCACTTTGATAAGATGTTATTTAAGAATTTTGCAATTATATTCATTAGGGAGATAGATCTACAATTTTGTTTCTCTGTTTTGACTCTTCCTAGTTTAGGTATCAGCACCATATTGGTGTCATAGAAAGAGTTAGGCAGAGTTCCTACTTTACCAAAGAGTTTATATGGAATTGGAACCAATTGTTCATTAAATGTTTGATAGAATTCACTTGTGAATCCATCTGGCCCTGGAGATTTTTTCTTAGGGAGTTCAATAATGGCTTTTGAATTTCTTTTTCTGATATATGGTTATGTAGGTATTTAATTTACTCTTCATTTAACCTGGGCAACTTGTATTTTTGTAAATTTTCATCCATTTCACTTAGATTATCCAATTTATTAGCATACAGTGGGGAAAAATAATTCCACATTGTTACTTTAATTTCCTCCTCATTAGTGTTGAATTCACATTTTTTCATTTATTAAATCAGTAATTTGGTTTTCTATTTTCTTTTTTAAATCAAAATTAACCAGAGGTTTATCAATTTTGTTATTTTTTCATAAAGCCAACTTGATTTTGTTTATTAGTTCAATAGATTTCTTGCTTTTGAATTTATTAATTACTCCTTTAATTTTTAAATTTTCTAATTTGGTATTTAATTTGCCATATTTAATTTGTTCTTACTCTTTTTAGCTTCATGTTTAGTTCATTGTTTTTCTCTTTCTCCAATTTATTCATGTAAGGATTTAAAGATATAATATATCTTCTGACAATTGCCTTGGCTGTATTCCATAAGTTTTGGTATGTTGTCTTGCTATGGTCATTATCTAGGTTGAAATCATTAATTCAGTCTATAATTTTCTGTTTGATCTACTCATTCTTTAAAATGAGTTTATTTAGTTTCCAATTATTTTTAGGTGTATCTCTCCCTTGTGCATTATTGCATGTGATTTTAATTGCATTAAGAAGGGTGTATTCACTATTTATGCCTTTTTGAATTTTATTATTAGGTTTTTATACCCTAGTACATGGTCAATTTTTTGTTTAAATGCCATATACTGCAGAATAAAAAGTATATTCTTTTCTATCCCCATTCAACTTTCTCCAAAAAATCTATCATGTCTAGGGTTTCTAACATTTTATTTACCTCCTTAACTTCCATTTTGTTTATTTTATGGCTAGATTTATCTAAACCTGAAAGCAGGAGGTTGTTCCAACCTTTTATCTTTACTCTGTATGGATCTCTCTGCTTCAAATGAGTTCCTTGTAAGCAGCTTTGGTTTTTAATCCAGTCTGCTGTTCACTTATGATTTATGGGAGAGTTCATCCCATTCACATTCACAGTTACAATTACTAACTTCATTGCCCTCCATCCCATCTTCCCACAGTTTATATTTTTCCATTTTTTTGCTTTATCCATATTTCCCAAGTATTTTGTTTTTGAACACCACCACCACCTTCAGTATATTTGCCTCCATGTAACCAAACACCTCTCCTTTCTTTCTCCTTTCCTTTTTCCCCTTCTTCTTTCTGTTAGTTCCTCTTTTGCTCTCCCTCCCTCCTTTCCCTTTCTTATACCTGAAAGGTAAGTTAAGTTTCTCAACTTCACTGAGTGTGTGTGTATGTTAATTTTAGGCCTTATCTGAGGAGAGTAAGATTCAAGTGGTTCTCACCTCCTTTCTTCCCCTCTTTTGCAATAGGTGCTTTGTATCTCTTCCAGTAATGTGATTCATCCCATTCATTCTCCATCCTCCAATCTTTTTACTGTCCCCCCTTTGAAGGAGATATTGTTTTTAAATCATTTTATCAGAGTCACAGATAAGTTATGAATGTCTATCACTTCTGGCTAAGTATATTCTCTCTAATAGAGTTACAATTCTTTAGAGTTATGAGAATCTTTCTCCTAGGTGGGGATATAGGCAAAAAGAACAGAACCTGTGGAAACTAATGACTTCATGAGACAACAACAATCTGTTAAATAAATCCAAAAATGGAAAAATATAGGAGATATAAAATATCTCATTACCCTTTTTTAAAAATCTTTTTTCATGTGTCTCTTGAGTCTCCTGTCTGATGTCCAAATTTTCTATTTAGCTCTGGTCTTTTCATCAGGTAGAAATAGAAGTCTCCTGTTTCATCAGATGTCCATTTTTTTCCCATGGAAGAAAAGGTTCAGTTTTGTTGCATAGTGAATTTTTTGCTGCATTCCAAGCTCCCTTGCTCTTCAGAATATCTCATTCTAGGTCCTTTGATTCCTTAATGTTGATGCAGTCAGGTTCTGTGTAACCCTTACTGTGGCTTCTTGGTATCTAAATTGTTTCTTTCTGGCTGCTTGTAGGATTTTCTTTACTATCTCATAGTTCTGGAATTTGACCACAATAATCATTGGTATTTTCATTTTGGGATCCCTTTCTGGAGGCAATCAATGTAAACTTTCAATAACTATTTTTGCCTTCTGGTTCCATGATATTGGGGCATTTTTCTATCAATAATTCCTGTAATATTAAGTCCTGGGTTTTTTTTTTCTCTTCAATGATTTCAAGAAGCCCAATGATTCCTGGGTTGTCTCTCCTGGTTCTATTCTCAAGATCAGTGGTTTTCCTGATGAGGTATTTTATATCTTCTTCTATTTTTCTATTTTTTTGGATTTATTTAACAGATTGTTGTTGTCTCATGAAGTCATTAGTTTCCACAGATTCCATTCTTTTTTTTAGAGAAGAATTTTCTTCATTTACCTTTTGCAACTCCTTTTGCAATAGGTCAATTCCATTTTTGAAGGAGTTTTCCATTTGCCCAAGTGTAGTTTTGAGATAATTAGTTTCTTTGTGCCTTTGCCCAATTAAGGATTTGAGAGAATTATTTCCTTTTTGTTTTTTACCAATTGTATCTTCCAAGGATTTGTTTTCTTGTTGTGAGGTGCTAATTTTCTCTTGCAAGGTGTTAATTTTCTCTTGAGTTTTTTTTTCCAATTTTTCCAATTGATTTTTAAACTCTTTCCTGATTTCTTTTAGGAAGTCTTTCTGGGATGGAGACCAAGTCATATTCTCCTCAGAAGTTCTAGATCTCTCTGAGTCAAGGTCTTTAACTTCTAAGTAGTTTTCTATAACCCCCCCTTTTAATGGCCTTTCTTCATTTTCCTAGGATCTTGTGTTGGGGGGAAGGGCTAGCTCACAGAGGTTTGCTTTTGAAATCCCTAGAGGCTTTGTTCACTTGGCTTAGTAACTCCAAGTGGGCCGACCAGTAGGGGGAACTGGCTGCTTTCTCTGGAGTGTCTGAGGTCTTCATTTGAGGCCCTCTCCATAGGCAGCAGGGCCTGAATTATACTTGAACAATGTGGACTGGGCCCTGGGGTAAGAATGTTAATCTCCCTTTCAGCTCAGGAACTCTGCTTTCCACATCTGAGCCTGGGGGAATGGTGGGGCTATTACTATGTTTGTTCTGGGAAGAGGGCTCTGCTGAAAGTATGGAGCTCACAGTCCCAAGCCAAGTGTATCCATGTCCAGCAGCACTCTGCTGGGACTCTCTGTGCTGGGTCTCCACAGACCTCTGCTCTCATGGCCAAAAACTCCTTGGCTTAGACCCAACTCCCATGGTCAAAGCCTCTGCAGTTGATCTTAGGTTAGTCTGACTTTCACCCGGCCCCCACAGGATCTCTGCTTTCTGCCCCTGGTTCACCCATGATCCCAGGAGACAGACATTTTGGTATATATTCTAGTTTCTATTTCCGGGTTTTGTCGATAGGATTTCTGTTAAGAGGTTTCTTTTCATATTATTTCTGAGGGGAAACGAGCAGACTTTAGTTCAACTCCTGTCTCCTCTCTGCCATCTTGGCCAGAAGTTCAGAACAATTTTTAATTAAACTTCATGTGGAATAAATAACAAATAGATATAAAATGGAAGAGATCTTCAAGTTTTACAGTGATTTTCTTTCTTCAACTTTTACTTTGATTCTCTCATTTCATGCTCCTATGTACTACTTAAAGAATTAGATATTCCATTTAAAAACAAGAAGTTTGGAAGGATAGTTGAATCTCATTAAACAGAAGTGTGTGTTTTATGAAATGAAACTGAACTTATTTGAAGGATGGGTAAAGGATTTGACTTGTTTAACTGAAAGCAGAATAATACTTAACAGAAGCACTATGTTATCTTTCATAAAAGGCAAAACTAGGAATGATTGTTGGAAGTTGCATTGAGGTAGATTTTGACTTGAAACAAAGAAAAACTCAAACAATTAGAACTATCAGATCATAAAATAGCTTTCTCCAGAAGCCATGAGTTCCTCTGCACTAGAATGAATAGTATAAGATGATTGGTCTAAGATGTTTTAAGAGTAATTCCTACTCTAACTCAGACTGAATAACCTATAAGATCTTTTCCACTTCTGAATTTCTTTATGTTCTACATTAGATTATCAACCAAAGTAGAAAATAGTAATTAAGAGAAATACAAAATACAGTTCTACTGAAAATATGAGGGGATAAACTTCCTTACAAACTGGTAATATTAGGAAAAGTTTCTTAAGATATGGTAGAAATTGAAATTGAATTAAGTTCTGTTTTTTTGTTTGTTTTGTTTTTTGTTTTTGCAAGGCAATGGGGTTAAGTGGCTTGCCCAAGGCCACACAACTAGGTAATTATTAAGTGTCTGAGGCTGGATGAATTAAGTTTTTAAGAAAATGTATTCAATGAGAAGAAATGGAGCTAGAAGAAATACTTCTAGACATAGGCTACCTCCTAAATCAAGAAATTAAGAGAGACAGTACAGAATAGCTGATAGAAAGCTAATATCAAAGTAATAAAAAATTGTTCAAGTCTCCCCTGATGTACCAAGAAATTCTCTTAAATTATAAGATTCAGAGTAGATGCTTCTCTGCTTTGGTAAATGTGGTTTCCTAGCTAAGACTTCTCTACACCAAAGAAGTCAAGATCTGGATAATATCTTTACATATGTGCATAAGTCCATGCATATGTATATCCTTCTATATGTGTGTATAAACAAACATTGTGTATGTTGAATATTCACTCCTTTTCCTAGACCTAGGCAAACACAAACTTTAGTAAACTTGGGTTCAACATAAAGAACAATTCAGTGTCATTATAAAAAGATTATTTGATTTCAAGACATCTATCTAGGAAAAATATTAGAACTTCTAGTTCTCAAATAATCTAAAATTGAATCTGTTAGGAATGTTATGTGTTCAATCTCATTTATTCTATCTATATTTTCACCATATTCTTTTCCAAGGAGGAAACTTCATGATAAAAATTAAAATATATACCATCTATAATAGCCCTGTTCACTGCACTGAATTGGATGGCATAATTAAGACACTTCCAAAACCTCTAAATGCAAAGAAGTTCAGTGTTTCATTGATGAAAACCCAGCCTAATCTAAGATGATACTGTGACATTCTGGCAGAACACAAGCATGTGTAAAATAAAATACTGTGAGGGACACACCTCTCTGTAATAAAATAGCTTCCTGGTGTCTTAAATGTGTTAGTAGAAGATTACTTTCTGGCCTGAATAGATGATCAGTCATAACCTTCAGTGGATTATCCAGAATATCACTCATGTTTCAGATAGTAAGCTTCTTTGTGTATAGTAAAGCTGATTTTTTAAAGTAGGAAAACACTAGCTAAACCTTAGAAAGATTTTACTTTATACTATTTTCAGAAAGAACATTGATATCTTGACCAAAGAAAGAATACATGCAAAATAGGAGCTGAAAGTAAAATCTGGATTTTTTCATTAATCATTTTTCATAAAATGAATAATTTTACATCTTAAAGAATGTGATATTTCTAAGCCCCAAAATATCAATTTAAAACTGTGACAAGAATTACATCAACTAATTTCCCTACCAAGTATAGTGGTCTGATTTAAAAAAAAAATGAAACTGTCTTTGAGAACTAATTGATAAAATTTAGAGTCAGTCAAGTGGCTTCCTGATTAGCTAACTATATATGTATTTAAAAAAAAAACTTATCATGTGAGGAGTAGGTGGCTTTTCATGTTTGATAACTGCTTTTTAACCAGCATTCCCCCATGGTAAATACACAGGCAGGAAAAACTGCAGCCAATATTGAGTCATATTGAATATCTTTTCCATCCTACTGTTTAGTAAATATTTAGGCTTTCTGTTAAAGGTTTTGAATCCTTGGTTCTTATGATGGTGTGTGACATACAGTAAATAGATGGTAAAAATCTGTTAACTTGACTTAAATAGCCTACAAGTGGAACATTTCATTTTTATCTTTAGTCTAAACCAAAAGATTTTCCAAAGTCAATCCATGTTTTAAACATTTGGTGGTAGTGGTAGGATTGGATAGAATGAACTATTATAAGATTTTATGGTTGATCTAAAGGAATGGCAAAATGGTAAAAAGGGAACCCTCATGCAATTGAATGTTCTATATAGGTACTCTGAATAATGGTCATTGCTTCTTACAAAAAAATTCTGCCACTTTCTCAAGGGAATAGAAACTTAACTTTGGGTAGTCAAAATCTGGAAACAGCTGAGTACTTGTGTTCTTGGTCCTCAATAATCTTGCCCAAAAGATGATACATGTTATAAACTATTATTTGTTAAATTTGAATAACCATTTATTTGCTTTTTGTGAATTCCACCCCCACCAGCTATGTTGGGTTCAGGCCAACATGAAAACTGCTAATCCAGGGATAGTTTAAGAACCATGTCTACTGAGGTGCTTGAAATTTTTTGTAAGGCATTTAGGATACCATTAAGAAGTGACTTTTTTAGAAACTCTTTAATATTAAGTTCTAGGAAAGGCACTTCATACTCTCTAGAATTCCAAAAAATTTCCAGAATTATCTTTGACTTTTTGACTTCCAGAAATTCACCAAGTTAGAGAGGTCTTGACTGTATGTTGGAGGGATGTTTTATTCCTTTAGGTCATGAGGAAGCTGCATAAGGGAAATGGGACAATTAAAGTATTGGCCACTATGTCTTTTTAGGGGAAACTAATCGATAGATGAAGAAGCTAACGAAGTATAGACTTGAAACATGTTGTGGAGAAATGGTGATCTATCATAAAGATTTATGAAATATTATCATGGCAGCCTATATAAGGGTCTGGATTGTGTGAGTGGAAAGAAGAGAACAAATAAAAGAGATTTGAAGGTTTACAAAAAAAAAGCAAGATAGACAAGATGTGTCAGCTGTTTGGATAATGCTCTCCTGACTAGCCAGATTTCTATGGAAAATAACAGGAGCTACAGCTAACAGAGCTAAGAGCTGTATGAATGATAAATTATCTATTCTATAGCTAAATAAACCTTTTATTAACTATTAAATGATAAATATGTTTTTAATTGCATCTAAATATCAAACTAAACTACTAGAAGATCAGTCTACATCATACTCAATCAATATCATAGACATGATTTGGTCCATCAAGGAATAGCACTCAAGTCCTAGCACAGATTGGAATAAGCATCTCTCAATCCTCATAGAGACAGAATTCAGGCATAATTAAGGCAGTCTTTGCAACAAGAGGATGAAGGAAAAAAGCAAAGGACTTATTGAAACCCATCTCATGATTAATTATAGATTAAAAGGTGAAATTTTCACCACATATTTACTATCCTTCCCCTACCCTCCCAAAAAAGGGAAACTTCCTTAGCAGATTTTCCCCACAGTTAAAGATCTAATATAACATGCAAACATACATAAACAAAATAGAGTACTTAGAATAGGGCAGTTCTGGTTGGTAGGTCTAGAATCAGAGAGAAGACTGTGATAAAGGAAAATTCTAAGTATTGATATCAGGAGAGACTTCATGTAACTGAGTAAAGACCTCTTAGTTCTATAAGTACAGTACACCCATCATGAGGATGAGTACTCAAAGGGCCATCAACTGTGCTATGTCTCTGAGATTACTAGTTTAGCTTGTGCTAGTCAAAGTTACTTTCCAATGAAAACTTCACTGTAACCTACAAAAGAGTTTTTTTATTTCCAGCAACATGGACCTAGATTTTAGATCTAAAACTCAAATATTCTAAAGAATAATAAATAATGGATGTTGGAGAGGATGTGGAAAAGTTGGGACACTAAATTATTGTTGGTGGAATTGTGAAATTATCCAGTCATTTTGATAGCTATCTGGGATTATGACTGAAGGTTATTAAACTACCCTGACCTTTATGTATTTCAAAAGATGATTAGGTTAAAAGGAAAAGAATATATATGTTCTAAATGTGTATAGCAGTTCTCCTTATGGAGACAAGGAACTGAAAATGGAATGAATGCTCATCAACTTGGGAATTGGACTGTTTTGGAAGTGCTATTTTATTTCATAAATTTAAAGTAAAAAAAATAATAGAGGGGTAACATGGGATTTCTCATCTTCTATCTCCTCTTAATAACAGTATTGCTTCAATGGCCCATTATATAGCCTTTTTATTTTATTTATATTTTTCTTAGACCTAAATCTAAATCTTAAGATATCAAGTTGTTCAAATATGAAACAACAATCAAATGATACATTATAGAAACAATTATCAAAATGAGGTTTACTAAACCATAGCATAAAAAGTACATTGGGTAAGAAAACAGCAAGGATGCAGTTAGACCAGCTTTCCCATCACTATATTTGCCAAAGAACACTATTCTTCCTCATTCTGACTTTCAACACCATTCACTCTTCAGTTGTTTTGTTTTTTTTTTTTGTGGTTTTTTCCCCTAAGACATTACTACCTGCATTGGTTGCACTCTCCTCTCTACCCCATCTTTTCCTTTCTTGGTAAATCAATGTTGATTGTTTCTGACCTCTTATCTCTGTTCTCTTTCCCTTTCATCCTAATAAAGATTTTGTTCTGCCAAGCCTCAGTCCTACATCACTCCAATCATCTGCTCTCTTCACTTCTATTAATCAGCTGATCAATGAAGAATGAAGAAAATCATGAAACTGGCCTGATCATCCTCTCAAACAACCACAATATGACAAGGCAATTATTTTTACCATCACCTTCCCCAATCAATTAATTATCCTATTCACTACAGCTTCTCTTCCAAATCTTTTCATCCTCTTCAGTCCTCCAATAATTATCTTTCCTCTCACACTTTCAGCTGATTGTATCTCATATTTCACTGGGAAAAAAAAGTTTTTTTCCCTCTTTTTTTTGCTTCATCATCTCAAATTGCTCAGATTTGTTTTTGTTTCCATCTCCTCCTTCACTTTGACTCACATAAAGAAGTGACCTTTTTCTTTGCCAATGTAAATCCTTCTCCATGCATGAGTGACCCCATTCCATCCCATCTTCTCCAGCAGAGTGCCCCTCAATTATTCCTACTCTCTCATTGCTGACTGATTTTCTATATCTTCAAACATATCTTTTTCCACTATCCCCAGGAAAATCAAAAACAAAAACAAAATGCTTCTCTTGTCCTATTGTCACTCTCCCTTTCGTTACTAAACTGGCCATTTGTAATCATTGTCTTCACAATTCTCTTCTTAACTTTGCAATATGATGTCCAGTCTCAATTTTCAATTGAAACAGCTCTCACCAGAGTTACTAATGATCTTTTAACTGCCAAATCTAATAATCTTTTCTCTTTTTTCATCTTTGTTGACCTCTCTACAACCTTAGATACTAACAATCACTGTCTTATCTTTAATTCTCTCTTCTTTCTAGGGTCTGATGATATTTCTATCTGCTGGTTCTCTCCTTTTCGGTCACTCTTTGTCTGGCTCCTTTATTTTAATTCAGGTCATGATCTCTAGATATGAGTATTACTCAAGGCTTTCTTAAGGAGGAATGGAATCCTTATTTAGCATTTATTAAGTATCTTAAACTAAATACCAAATATAATCTCATTTGTGTCCTCTTCTCTTCTCCCTCTATAATATTTCACCTGGTGATACAATAAGTTCCAATGATGACAGCATTTATTAAGCCCAAAACATTCTGCTGACCCTAGTAAAAAATCTTTAACTGTCAAATGTACATCTCTAACTGGATGTCTCTTAGGTGTTCAGAATAACTTTTTATCTTTTTCCATTTAAGCTCCCTTTCTTTCTAATCCTACCCCCCCCATCAACCTGCTCCCAACAATCTTAAATTTCTATGTCTCCCTCTCTCACTATTCTTATTTCTCGCCACTGTTATCTAAAAAAGTTAGCAAGGTCTTTGCTATCTAGCCTTACAGCATTATATTTTCTATTCCCTCTTCACTTCTCTGAAACTATCACCACTCTGGGGCAGTCTCATCACTTCACACCTCTACTGTTGTAATGTTTGCTGATTAGACTTCTTGTCTCAGATTTTTACCCATCACATGTCATCTCAAAATTCAATAACCCCCAATGTCTCTGAATTATGTCCAAGAGCAAATATAAAATCACTTCATAATACAACCTTTTCATAACATTCTAAATCTTCTTATGTTTTATTCACTCTCCTGAATTCTGTGATCTCTTTACTATTGCTCAGTAAAAAGAATATGACACTTAACACTCCATGTCCCAACTCTGTGCATTTCACAATTGTTTCCAATAATTGGAATACTGTCTTTCCTCACCTACAACTTCCAGTTTCCCAGGTTTCCTTCAAGTCTTAGCTAAAGTTGTATCACCTGCAATAAGCCTTTATCAGCCTCTAATCTTAGTACCACCCAAAACTCCTGGGATTTTCTCAGCCTTTATCCTGTATATGTCTTATCTGTACATAGTTGTTTGTTTATCTCCCCCATTAGATAACAAACTCTTCTTAAGAGTAGGCACTATCTAATTCCTTCAATTTCTTTTTCTTCTCTTATTGCTGATGCTAACATTTCTAATACAATACTGAATAGTAGTGGTGATAATGGGCATCCTTGTTTCACCCATAATCTTATTGGGAACGCCTCTAGCCTATCCCCATTACATATAATGCTTGTTGATGGTTTCAGATAGATACTGCTTATTATTCTGAGAAACAATCCATTTATTCCTATATTTTCTACTGTTTTTAGAAGGAATGGGTGCTGTATTTTGTCAAAAGCTTTTTCAGCATCTATTGATATGATCATATGATTTCTTATAGGTTTGCTATTGATATAATTATATTAACAGCTTTCCTAATATTGAACCAACACTGCATTCCTGGGACAAATCCTACTTGATCACAATGTATTATCCTAGTGATAACTTGTAATCATTTTGCCAAATTTTATTGAAGATTTTTGCATCTATATTCATCCGAGAGATAGGTCTATAATTTTCTTCCTCTGTTTTAATTCTTCCTGGTTTGGGTATCAGCATGATATTGGTGGCATAGAAAGAGTTAGGCAGAGTTCCAACTTCACCTATTTTTCCAATGAGTTTATATAGAATTAGAACCAATTGTTCTTTAAATGTTTGATAGAATTCACTTTTGAATCCATCTGGCCCTAGAAATTTTTTCTTAGGGAGTTCAATAATGGCTTGTTGAATTTCTTTTTCTGAGATACGGTTATTTAGGTTTTTAATTTCCTCTTCTTTTAATCTGGTCAAATTGTATTTTTTGTAAATATTCATCCATTTCACTTAGATTGTCAAATTTATTACCATAGAGTTGGGCAAAATAATTCTGAATTATTGCTTTAATTTCCTCCTCATTAGTGAGGAGTTTAACTTTTTTTTCATTTATGATTATATTATGGTTTTCATCTTTCTTTTTTGAATCAAATTGACCAGAGGTTTATCAATTTTATTGTTTTTTTTTTCATAAAACCAGCTCTTGGTTTTATTTATTAGTTCAATAGTTTTCTTGCTTTTGATTTCATTAATTTCTCATTTAACTTTTAGAATTTCTAATTTGGTATTTAATTGGGGAATGACAACAAACTGTGGTATATGTATATGTATATGTATATGTATATGTATGTGTATGTGTATTTGTATATGTATATTATATGCATATGCATATGTGTGTGCATATATATATATATATATATATATATATATATATATATATATATATATGTATATATATGATGGAACACTATTCTTCTATTAGAAACCAGGAGGGATGGGAATTCAGGGAAGCCTGGAAGGACTTACATGAACTGATGCTGAGTGAGATGAGCGGAACCAGAAAAACATTGTACACCCTAACAGCAACATGGGGGTGATGGACTTGCTCATTCCATCAGTGCAATGACCAAGGACAATTTTGGACTATCTGCAGTGGAGAATGCCATCTGTATGCAGCGAAAGAATTGTGCAGTTTGAACAAAGACCAAAGACTATTACCTTCAATTTACCTTACTTAGTTTTGCTAGAATTGTCATTTTTATTATATTAGCTCAACCTATCCATGAGCAGTTGATGTTTTTTCCCCAGTTATTTAAATTACTTTTCAATTTAAAAAAAATATCTTATTATGTAATTTTGCTATCTCTTATACTTTAATTTTCTTCCTTAAAGATATGATTTCTCTCTCATCACATTCAAATGAGATCAATGTATGTCATGGAAACAATGCAAAGACTAACAGAATGCTTTCGGTGGGGTGTGGGGGGGAGGGAAGCAAGAATGGGGGGAAAACTTGTAAAACTGAAAATAAATGAAATATTTCTAAAAAAAGGGTAGGGACTATCAGGGGTGGTGGAGTCAAGATTGTGGCAGGAGAAGTGCCTCTCCTAGGTGCTCTCTCCAAAATATTTCAAAAATCTTAAAATTATGACTCTAAATTTTCAAAAGACAGAATGCACAGAAAGATTCAGTGAGGCAATTCTCCAGCCCAAGCAACCTGGAAAATAATGGAAAATCTCTGTTCATGTGGTTAGAGGGTTGGTCCTACCAGAGTGAAGGAGCTTCAGCCTCCCAGGAACAGGCCAAGGGTACCTGAGAGCCATGGCTCCCAGCAGTAGTTTCCTGATCTGCACCCCAGCGAGCACCAAGGACAACTTGGAAGTTCAGCAGGGAAACATATGCCAGAGCCAGTGCAAAACCCAGGCCCTCAGCGTGGTCATGGTACTCAGCATAGCCAGGGCAGCCCAGATCCAGGAAATGGAAGCAGGGCTGTAGAGCTGCCTAGCAAGAGCCTCCAGGCAACTGAGCCCTGAGTGCTCAGCCCACCAAAGATAAGGGAGTGGAGAAAGACTTCCAAGGTCTGTCCTCTGTCCTTGTGATAGGACTCTGGGGCTCTGACCACATTCATATCCTGATTGCAGTCTAGGCCCCCATAAAGCAGGGACCCCCCCCCCCAGCCCCATGGTAGAGGGGTGAGCTTGCAGCCATTCACAGACCAGAAGAGCAGTCAGAGCCTCACACACTGAGGTCCTTGTGGGGATGTCCCAGTAAAGCACAAAAAACTCAAGAAGTACCCCAAAACCAGGCACAGACTGGGAAAATGAGTAAATAGAAAAAAAAAGGAACCAGACCATTGAAAAATACTTTTTTCTATGATCCCATGGAGGATCAAAATACTCAATCTGAAGAAGAGAAAGTCCAAGCTTCTGCATCTAAAGACTCCAAGAAATATAAAAGTTGGGCTCAGGCTATGACAGAACTCAAAAAAAAGATTTTGAAAAATCAAGTAAGGGAGATAGAAGAAAAAATGAGAAAAGAAATGAGAGATGCAGGGAAAACATGAAAATTAAATCAGCAGCTAAAATGCTAAAGAAAATAACATGTTAAAAACCAACTTAGGTCAAATGGATAAAACCGTTCAAAAAGTTATTGAAGAGAAGAATGCTTTAAAAAGCAGAATTGGCTAGATGGAAAAGGAGATAAGAAAGCTCTCTGAGGAAAACAAATCCTTCAGATGTAGAATGGAGCTAAAGGAAGCTAATGACTTTTGTGAGAAATCAAGACACAATTGATAAACACCAAAAGAAGGAAAATTAGAAGAAAATGTGAGTCTCACTGAAAAAAACAACTGATCTGGAAAACAGATTCAGGAAAGATAATTTAAAAATTATTGGGATACCTGAAAGTCATGATCAGGAAAAGAACCTTGACCTCATTTTTAAAGACTTCCTACAGGAAAATTTCCCTGATATCCTAGACACAGAGTGTAAAATAGAAATTGAGAGAATCCCCTGATCTGCCCCAGAAAGAGATACAAAAAACACAAACCCAGGAATGTTATAGCCAAGTTCCAGAACTCTCAAGTCAAAGAGCAAATATTACAAGCAGTCAGAACACAATTCAAATATCATGTAGCTGCAGTCAAAATCACACAGGACTTAGCAGCAACTACATTAAGGGTTCATAGGAATATAATATTCCAGAAGGTAAAAGAGCTTGGAATGCCACCGAGAATCAACTACCCAGCAAAACTGAACATCTTCTTCCAGGAGAAAGGTGGACTTATTTTTTTAGTTGTTTTTTTTTTGCTTTTTGTTTTTGCTAGGCAATGGGGTTAAGTGGCTTGCCCAAAGACACACAGCTAGATAATTATTAAGTGTCTGAGGCAGGATTTGAACTCAGGTACTCCTGACTCCAGGGCCAGTACTCTATCCACTCTGCCACCTAGCCACCCTGATAGATGGACTTTCAATGAAACTGGAGAATTTCAAATATTCCTGTTGAAATGACCAGAACTTAACAGAAAGTTTGACCTTCAAATACAGGACTCAGGTGAGTCCTAGAGAGGGTGGATGAGAAGGGTAAATTATGAGGGAGTTGATGATGACGAACTGCATGTATTCCTACATGGAAAGATGATACTGATAATACTCATATAAACCTTCTCATTTAATAGAGCAGGTAGAAGGAGCTTTTATAGATAAAGCACAGTAGAGAGCTGTATTTGAAAATATAATATATGGTAAAAACAGAGTCAGTGGGTGAAAGGGAATATACTGGGAGTGAAAGAAAGGAGAGGTGGAATAGGCTGTTTTCATGTAAAAGATATTTTTTTGGAATGAGCTTTTGCAATGGTATAGAAGGGGGGAAGGTGAGGGGGAAAAAAGGAACCTTCAATCTCATCAGAAATGGCTCAGAGAGAAAACAGCATACACACCCAATAGGGTACAGACATCTAGAGAAAAAAGGAGAGAAGGGGGATGGGGGAAGGGAGGATGTGAGTGATAGAGGAAAGGGTAGATAATAGGAGGAAATAGTCAGATATAACATATTTTCTTTTTTTTTTTTACTTTTTGCAAACTGCTGGGATTCGGTGACCTGTCCAGGTCCATGGGGCTGGGTGGTTGCTGGGTCTCTGGGTTTGGGACCTCTTAGTCCAAGAGCCCATGCTCTGTTTGCTGCACCACTCAGCTATCCTACAGTACACTTTAGAAGAGGGACAGAGTGCAAGGAGAGAGAAAATATAATAGATGATAGTGAAGAGGATTGGATGGAGGGAATTATAATCAGCAACAGCAACTGTGGAAAAATATGGAAGTAACTTCTGTAATGGACGGGATCCACCAGAGACAGAGCTGATGGTATCAGAACACAGAATGAAATACATTTTTTTCTCTTTCTTTTACTTTATTTCATATGAGGTTTTATATTTTTGAGGGGGAGAGCATAATATGTTTACTCTAAAACAAGAATATTTTAGTAATGTGTAAAAAAAATAAAGAAAAAAGAGTAGGGACTATCTTTTGACTTTTTTTTGAATTCTTAGTTCTTAGGAAAGTAATTCCAATAAGTCATAAGTTCTCAATAAATACTGATTTATTGATTGACTTTATATCCTCAGTATTTAACCTAGTGTCTATCACCTAGAGCAGGGGTGGGAAACCTTTTTTCTACCTAGAGCCATTTGACTATAACATCTTCACTATAAAACTTCTAGATTTACTGAATTTCAACTCCCACCTGTGGTTGCCTTGGCAGCACCACACCAATACAGCCTTTGGGCCAGAGGTTCCCTACCCCTGACATCGTAGTTACTTAATAAATGCTTGTTAACTGACTAACTGAATGATAATCAATAAACTCCAATACCTCTCTATAGCCTCCAGGATTAAATGTGAAATCCTGTTTAGTACTTAAGCACTTCATAACTTACTCTCTAATCTTCTATTACCTCATACCTCCATATATACAATACATACAAAAACACTCATCCAGACATACACACACACACACACACACACACACACACACACACACACACACACAATCATACACACAACACTGTGATCTAGTGACACTTGCCTCCTTGCTATTTCTCAAATAAGACTTTCTAATTCTATCTCCCATACCTGAAATGCTCAACTTCATCTCTGCCTACTTAAGTGACTCCCAGTACCAATTATCACCCCTCACAAAGGAATCCTTTCTTAATCCTCCTTAATTTTATTTCCTTCCCTCTATGGATTCCTTAAATCCTATCCTGTGTATAATTCATTTGTACATCATTATTTGCATAGTCTTCCCCATTACACTGTGAACTCCTAAAGAACCTGCCCTGTTTTTACCTTGGTTTGCCTTCTCAGAAATTAGCACAGGGCCCTGGAACAGAGAAGCCACTTAATAAATATTTATTGTCAGAAGTGTGTTACTTCTTCAATAATATACTGATTATTTTTTGCCCTGAATTTTATGTACATAATAAACTACAAAAATAGTTCAAGCCTTGGACTATTTAAAAATCAAGAATAGTTTCTTCCTCATACCAAAAATTACTAATTTGCAAAGATGTTTAACAAAATATTTATGTAAAATGTTAATCTAACTGTTCCCTGCTTGGTGGGGGGGTGGAGTGTGGGAAGGGAGAATGGAGGAAAATTTTTTAACTTGGAAATATGCATGTACTTATCGATGAAAATAAATAAATATTTTTTAAAAAAAGAATAGCTTCATTCATTTTAGAGGAAAAAATAAGACCAACCTGTGAGTTACAGAGGCTACTCCTATAACATAAGCCTTTCCCTCAGTAGTGGCAAAGTCCTAAATGTTTTCTAGTGAACCTTCTAATCATTTCAGTTTCCTTAAGACATTACTAAATAACCCTATCATAGAACACCCCCAATAAAATATGAAGATAAGATAACTTTAGATGGATTAAGGTCTGGAAAGAAGAGAGAAAGAGAAAATAAGGAGAGTAAAGATATGGCTACAACCTTTATTCTATATTTCCATTTGACTAGAAAAAAATTTTATCACTCTCATCATTGTGTTCTTTTTTTGTTGACTCTAATTTCAGATTTGCTCTAGACTGAAATGATGCAATATTCCATTGACTTAGAAAGTGAACAAAATACTCCCTAATTACAGGAGTATACACAAATTTAAGCCATTCTTATTTGTGATTCTTTCATCTGCACAGGAAGCATTATTTTCATAACTCATAATCATCATCAGGACAATGGTATTCCTCTCTTCTTTTTTTTTAAATTTTTACTATGTAAATCGGCTCAAGTGATTTGATTGTCTGTAACATTTAGACTTCTTTAATTTTATTTAATTTTTTACTTAGACACCCTGAAGGTCTCATTGAAGAACTTTAGAACTGATTGTACAGCATGGGAGACGCTGGCACAGGACATGCCTTCTCAGACATGTCTAAATTATGATGGGTATACTTCATCCACATGACATGCCCTCATCAGTGAGGGTGCTGCACACTATGAAGAAGGCAGAATTGAAGCAGTTCAAAGGAAACATGACACCCATAAGTTTAGAGTACCCACCCCAGGTGTTCACAGGAACTATTTGTACCCAATCTGTGATAGAGTATTCCAAGCTCCTATTGGTCTGATCAGCCAGAGTTGAACCCACTGTAATTTATCTCAAACATAGTGATGTCATTTTGGTCATCTTCGATAATGAAGGACAAGAACCAACCATTACATTTAGGAGTCACTGAAAATTTCAGGAGTATGATAAAAATCAATACTATGTCTTTCAAAAATGGGGACAACTCAGAAACCTCACTGTCTATGTGTTATTTCTCCTTTTTCATCCTTAACTGTATATCCTTCATAACAGTGACAGGACCCTTTGGCAAAGAAGTCTCCCTTTTTTATGCTTCACTTGAAACTGATAATTAGAGAATTGTCATATGAAGTGATCTCTACTGTAACCTCAGTTAAAGAACTGAAAACATTTATGAAAGGCACTTTGTTGCAAGTAAATATTTCAGATTTCATTTTACTCTATCAAATCAAATATTTTTTGATAAGTACAAGGAAACTGTGTATTGGTGTCAACTTTTAGTCAATCTTTTTTCAGTCAAAGTATAGTCTGTTTTAGAAAAACACTTTAAAATCCCTATTTGCTCCCCTCTCATATTTTCATAAATTTTGTCTTTATATTTGTGAAGTTCATTTTAATATTTCTTAGAGACTATAGCTAAACAGTATATGGGATCTTAAAAATGAACTTTTACTTTATCTTAATCAAAATAGACCTTCTCATCCATTCCCAAAGATATGAAGATAGTTCTCAGCATTTATCTTTTTGTAAGCTTTTGAATTCTAAATTTTCCTACTTTCCTCCCTTTCCTCCTCCCTCCCTAGGACAGCAATCAATCTATATAGGTTATACATATAAAATCATGTTTAACATATTCCATAATAGTCATGTGACAGAAGAATCAGAACTGAAGGGGAAAAAACATGTTTTCTCAGACATTTCTAAATTATGATACTTATTCTTCATCCATATTCCTCAGACTACTCTCTCCTGGAACTCTAGAATCTGATCTGTGGGATTTGGGAGAAATGATTATTTCTCTTTTGTACTAATAACTAATCATTCAAAGAACAAAAGCTTTTCCACTATTCTATTTCTTCATCCAGAAATCAAGCAGTGTAAGAAATTATCTCAAGATTTACCCAGGCAAAGATCTAATCAAACAGTAGAAGAAATTCTAAGCTTAGGTTAACAGGTGCACTCCTGCTTATTGTGTTTACTCAGAAAGGTTTTGTCAAATAGATGATCTGAAAATTGATGTCTCTTTAGCCAAGGTTTGAGTGATCCAAGTCACATACACCAAAGGAAAGACTTAAACCAAAGTCCCTCTGTCTTCAAGGCCCACCCTCTAACAAGTCAGACTGTCTGCCTCACCAGATGATTTAATTTAATTAAGCAGAACCAGCAAAAATAATACAAATGATTATTATAGCAATGCAAATGGGAAAATATCAACAGAATGATCAAAATTGAATGCAGTGAAATTATAATTCTAAATTTTGTCATGGATTTATCAAATGCTAGGAAAAAGTTCTATTTTTCTAATTGTTGCTTTTCTGGTCTTTCTAATTAATCTGCCATATATTTATCCAGGACCAAAAAGCATTAATTATAATTTCTTTATACCATAGTTTGCATTCTAGAGGTGCAATATCTATCTATCTATCTATCTATCTATCTATCTATCTATCTAGGGAAAGTAATTAAGAATATTGGAACAATCTTTAGGGAAAGAATAAACGCAGATCAATGTGAATAATTTGTGTGAATAAAGTGTTGAAAAAGCACTGTGAAAAGAATGAGGGAAATGAAAATTAAATCATCATAATCTCAAATGTGAATGAGTGCCTCCCTAATAAAACAAAAGAAAAATGACAGAAAACAAAAGTTGATCACTTGTTTCAGAAAGAAATAAAAAATTCATACAGATGAAATGAAGGAAAAAAGGTGTTATAATTTTGTCATTAGATAAGACAAAAATAAAAAAGTCATCAGGTACCAGGCAACAAAACAATAACATTCTTCAAAATATGTGTGTGTGTGTGTGTGTGTGTATATTCTTTTCACATTGCTTTTTAACACTTTATTCACACAAATTATTCTCATTGATCTGCTTTTATTCTTTCCCTAAAGATCATCCCAATATTCTTTTTTTTTTAGGTTTTGTTTTGTTTTTTTTGCAAGGCAAACGGGGTTAAGTGGCTTGCCCAAGGCCACACAGCTAGGTAATTATTAAGCGTCTGAGACCAGATTTGAACCCAGGTACTCCTGACTCCAGGGCCGGTGCTTTATCCACTATGCCACCTAGCTGCCCCCATCCCAATATTCTTAATTACTTGCCCTATCCCAAGTTTCTTGAATTTCCTTTTTTGGTTATTTTCTCTTTATTTTAATATGTATTCCTGCCCCCTTCTGAGACTTTCCTCTACTTGACTAGACAAAAGTTCAATTCAAAATCCTGTTTTCCATCTTGAACCATATAATTCAAGTTACATTCATGTGTAGAGTATTTTTCTGGGAATTCCTGATTCATTTGATTCTCTCACATATTTATATCTATCTAAGCTATTCTGAGTTCTGTTCTCCAATGCATTTTCCTTCATTATTCTCCTAATACTGTTTATGAAAGACAGGGTTTACAGAACATCAAATCTAAGTACCCTCTTGTGTTCCAGTCCTCATTTTATACTCTATTTTTCTGGCTTTTCTTTGCATTTTTTTTAGAGGATATCCTTCTGCTGTGTCTCACTCTGATAAATCTCAACTCATAAAAGAAACAATTTGATACAGTTGTTTACTTTACATTCTAATTCATGAAATCTCCTCCAATGCCTTTTCTTATTATCACCTTACCCCTCCTCATGGTAGACTTTAACCTTCTTCTTGATTTCTTCACTCCCTTATGGCCTAGATTCTAGTCAAACCTGAGAATACAAAAGAGAGGAATATTTTCAAAAATTTAGCATATACAATCCAATAGTAGCCCAAATAAAGATTTCAAGTTATTTGAACTCAGAAAAAAAATTACTGATTATTATGGATTCATGAGAATTCTATCAAATATTTAAAGAATAATTAATTTAAATAGTGCACAAATTCTGAAAAATTGGTCCCTATCAGATCTCTCCTATGGAATAAATATAGCCAAAATTCTTAAAGCATAGAAGGATAAAACAGAATAAGAATTATAAGCAATATCATTAATTAATATCAATTTTAAAATGTTAAGTAAAATTCTTTTAGATATGAAAAATTTATCCAAGAAAAAAATCATCACAACCAAAGTTGGATTTATATATGGTTCAATATGAGGAAGACAATCAAAATAATTAATCATATTTTAAACAAAACCATCCAATTATCTCAAAATTTTGAAAAAAGTTTTTGACAAAGTATAAGATACATGCATGCTAAAATATCTACAAAACATAGTAATAGGTAGACCTTTTTTGATATCCTAAAAGTATCTGTCTAAAACCAAAAGCAAGAATCATATGCATGTGAACACACTAAAGCTTTTTCTTATAAAGAATCAAAGCAAAAATGTCATCTCTCACTACTATTATTTGATATAATTCTAGAAATGCTAGCAATAGGAGGTGGGAGGTTAATGCAAAAAAAGATAAGGAGGAAATAAAACAATATTTTATGGGAAATTGTGATTGGTTTTGAAAATCCTGAGGAATAACTAAAAATACCAAATTAAACAACAAATAGTTTCAGCAAAACTGCAGGTGATAACATCAAATTCAATATAATTTCTATATTATTCTATGCTATTATAACAAAATCCAAGAAGCAATAATAGAAATAAAAACTCATTCGCAAAACTCCAGCTAGCAAAAGTATCTGGGGATCAATCTACCAAAGCATATAAATATTTATATAGATTAAATTACTGTGTTATTTAAAGAAATAAAGAACATTTGGTGAATATTCAATTCAAAGAAGACTATTGAGTGTCATGGCTAAGTATATTTTAAAGTAACAGTCATTAAATCCATCTTGTATTGGTTTAAAAAATAGAAAGGTAGAGCTATAGAACTTACCAGACAAGACAGAATTAGAAATAATGGAAGTCAATAAACCAGTGTTCAATAAACCAGAAAATATAAACTACACAGAAAAAAAACTATACTTAATTGAAAAAAAAATTTCTGGGAATACTAGGAAAAAAAATTTGTCAGAAATAAGACTTGGACCAACACTCTATCCTACATTCCACACTATATTCTAAATGAATATATGACAAGTGCTAAAAATAAGTTTACGCAAAATTAGAAGAAAAATAGACTATGTACCTTTCTGAGCACAAGAAAGACATGGGAATAATTGTTGGCAATTGGAAAGCAGACACTAGACAGGGAAGTATTTAATATTAATCAAGAGGGTAGGAGGGGTAATGTAATAGAGAAGATAGAATGGAATGGAACCATGCATTCATTTTGACTTTGCATTGTCAAGGAAAAGAGATAACTCATTATAGGAGATGGGGTAGAAAACAGTTTCAGAAAACTTTTGAAAGCTGTTAGTTGAGAAGGGAAGGAGAAGAAGAAGCTCTCAATGAATAATCTCACTTTTCTAAGGATTAACTGAGCAGACATTTAGACATGGAGAACTGATTAGGATCACTGGAATGCGGAGGATATTATTATGTGATGAGGTGGTAGAAGTTTGTTAAATTGCTCAATGTGTTCAGGAATATTTTTAGCTTCCTGCCGGGTTTCACCTTAGATTTTTATTCTTTTTTGAGTTTTAGATCACTGAGGTAAAAGAACAATGGAGAAATTTGATAGAAGAGAGTTTTTTTAATTTTATATTCAGGAAGGTCAGGCCAGGAGATAGATAGAAGAGAAGGTAAGTATAGCATCTTCCCTCTCTCCTGCAAATGAAGAGGCCAGTCCAGATGACCACCATATAATGGAATGCTACAATTATGGAAAGACTTCTGGTGAAAACCTGTATCTCTTTTCTGAGGATAATATTGTCACTTATCACTAGTAGGCTGATCTGCAGGTGATAAATTTTTTAGCCATAGCAAAATATATGAAATGACCATAGAAAATATATGAAATGACCTTCCATTCCATATGACTCTCTTTAGTTTTTGTAATGAATATAATCCTTTATAATTATAAGTTAAGGGGCAACTATGTGGCCTAATGAATCTCCTGCCTCATACACTTGACATTTACTCATTGTGTGACCTTGGTTGAGTCACTTAAACTTGATTGCCTTGTCCAAAAAAAATCACGTTAATTACAACTTTATAATGTAAATTATAAATTAAATGCCTTGAAATAATAAACTTTTAAGGAAACCGATTTTTTTTTATAAAATTGAAGACATTGTTTTTCAAGTCTGAATTTAAGGCAAATAAACATGAGATGGGGCATGCAGTGGATGTAGAACTGTCCTTGGGATTTGTAAGACCCGCCTCTGATGTATACTTGTCACTTCACTTCTCAGAGCACAGAAAACTTTAAAATTATAATATAACTCTAGAATTGTTACATACCTGCATTGCCAGAGGTGAGTCAGTCAGTCAACAAGAATTTATTAACTCTATTATTTTATTAACACATTTATTATGTGTCCTGCTCTGTGTTAAGCTCTGGGAATATTAATACAAGTAAAAAGATAGTCTTTGCCTTCAAGGAGTTTACATTCTAATTGTAGAAGACAACACAAGAAATGAAACTAAAAAAAAAAGAATAGGAGGGCCATAATAAAGGAAATCCAGAAGGCAGCTTGCAGAGGAATGAGGCAAAGTTGACCCAGGCTCCATCATTAAATAAAAGTTCTATGCAGAGCCATTCAATCAGGAGGAGGCCCCAGTTTGGGCAATTCTTCCAATTAGTGAATTCCAGTACTGGAGGGAGGCTTTAGGATTCACTTTATCCTGAAGGTGCCCTCCTTAAAGAGGAAATATCCTTAGCAAAAGAATTCCTCACAGAAATGAAATCATGACTCTTTTTTAAAAATGGGAACATTTATAGACCAGACAAGATTATCTGGAACATTCTTTAGAAGTGAAAAATAGAAGTGTTGACTAAACTACTTGAGAATCTCCAATCATTGACTTCTCTTTGTTTCTTCTTACTCTCTTTTCTTAAATCTCGTCAGTCTGGTTTAAGACCTCATTTTTCAAATGAAACTTCTCTCTTTCAATTTGCCAACACCCTCAATTGTCTTTTCTTAATCCTCATCCTTTTTTTTTTACCCTCCCTCAAGCCTTTGACACTGTTATAAAAGCTCTTTTCCTGGTTACTCTTTATTCTCTAGATTTTCTGACACAATTGTGTGCTGGTGCCCACTTTACCTTTCTAACCACTCCTCATTCTCTTTTACTGAATCTTCTTCTGTGTTACTCCTGCTAATTATGGGCATACACCACTGTCCTGAGCCTCTTTGTATGTCTACCTATACATTATTTCATATGACAAATTCATAAACTGCTATGAATTAGTTAACAGTTTTATAAAGGTGATTATCCAATCTATTTATCCAACCTTTTTCCTGACCTCCAATATTTTACAAGATATCTAATTTCCTATTGGATATCCTTCATTGAATGTTTCTTAGTCATCTTAAACTCAACATGTACAAACTCATGAACTCATTATCTTTTCTCTAAAACCCTCTCATCTTTCAAATTTCTTTATTACTAACAAGCACGCCAATATTCTCCCATTCACCCCCATGCATTAAACCTTATTCTCATTCTCTTCACACTCTCTCTCTCATTTTTTATATCTAATCAATTGTTGTCTTTTTTGCTACTATTGTTGCAACATCGCTTAAATATGTTTATTTTTTCCAATATTGCCACCGCTCTGGTTCATGTCTATCACTTTACATTTGTACTAATAAAATAACATTCTATTTGGTCTCTCCTCTCTCTCCATAAATCTCTCCCCATTCTGGCCCATCTTCTAATCAGTCATCAAGGTGATCTTCCTAAAATTCAGATCTAATACTATGTCCTTGTTCAATAAAATTCAGTGGCTCTGTATTTCTTCTAGAACCAAGTATAAAATTGACTTTTACAGTCCTCTTTGATCTGGTTCTTTCCTACTACTTTTTCTTATACCTTTCTCTCCCGCCATCCCCTGCACATAATCCAAAAATTCAGTAACACTGACTTCTTGTTTTTCTTAACATTAGATACACCATCTCTTATGCCCATGAAATTTCACAGGTTATTCACTAGGCAAAGAATTCTTTTCCTCCTCACCTCTGTCTCCTGATTTCTGTGACTTCTTTTTTGCTAAGGAAGGATCCTGGGCTCAAGTCTTAAATAAAATTCTACCTTCTCTAAAAAACCTTTCCCAATTACCTTTAATGATAGTCCTGTCCCTCTAAGATTTCCTCCAATTCACCCTTTATCTACACTGTATGTCCATGGCAGGTGTATATTGTCTCCTGATTTAGATTTTAAGTTCCTTGAGAGCTAGGAATAGTTTCAGCCTTTCTTTTTTTTTAATGCCTGTGATCAGCACAGTACCTGGCAGCCAGAAAACAATAAATGCCTGTTGACTGACTAAAAATGAAGTAAAACAGGTGAAGTTATTGGCATCTGAAAATAAACCAGTGGTGACATTGCCCAGTACAGCAAATTTCCTGCTTTATATCTCAGATTCTTATGATAATCATCACAAATAATTGCCCAATGCTACACTAAAGAGGTGAATGATATAGGAAAATATTAATTAATTAATTAAAAGGAAAATACATTACTGTATAAGTACTTCTGCCCACATAGTATATGTGTGTGAATATGATATATATATAATTTTATTACTTTATTTTATTGCTACTTCATAGATTATGGTTACATTTAAACTGAATTATGATGTGTATAAGTAGAATGGTTATTAAATTGAGTGCATAATATAATTCAAGTCCTGAATGCACTCTGAAAAAGTACAGAAAATTCTATGAATATTCAATTTAACAAAATTTTTATTTAACACCTTATTGTGTCCTTCATGTTTTTGAAAGTCTAGAATATACAAAGTTTTGATAAAATAGACTCCTATTCTCAAGGAACTTATAGTCTAAATGGTATATTATGCTTTTAGCTTCATGAAGACAGGGACTAGATCACTTTTTATCTTTTAATCCTATTCTCTACCCTTAAGATGAGGGAAAGTATCTATCAAGTGCAATCTTTTTTATACTAAGGAATTATTTGTAGTATTGGAATATTGAAATAGTATTTATTTCAACAAAAAGTCTAGATTAAAACACAGTAACTTTTTCTTTTAATACATTTATTGGTAACTCAGAATTGTGTTTTTTTTTAGTTGTTTCAGTTATATTCAACTTTTTATGTTTCAATTTGAGGTTTTCTTGAAAAAAATACTAGAATAGTTTGGTTATTTGCTTCTCCCACAAATTTTCCAAATAAGCAAACTGAAGCAAACAGGATGAAGTTATTTGTCCAGCATCACACAACTAGTAAGTATCTGAGGCTGGATTTGTATTCAGGAAGATATCTTAACTTTCAGACTCAGAATTCTATCCATTGTTCCATTTAATTACCAATAGACCACTAGAGCAAAAAAGAAATTTTAAAGTTTCTCCATAACTTAAAAGGAGGCTATCAGGAAAGACAATACTTCCTTAATCCACAAAGCATCTCAATGCCTTTGACACAGAAGGAAAATTAGGACAGTGGAGGCTCTTAGACTACGGATATGGTCTAGAACATCAATTCTTTGGTTCTGAACCCTTTGATAACTAGAATACCATTCTAGTCAACATTAGTCTGCCTTTGCATCCATACAGTTTATTTCCTAATTGCTTAACTAGTAAGCATGTGCATGCAGTAACAAGTAGCAAAATGCTCACGCTTTGTGACATTCAGGACAGAAAATAACTACAGCAACAAAAGTAAAAGAATGAAATGAAAAAAAATCCTATACTTATGATTTATAATTATTTCCCGATGAACAATGAAACAAAAGGAAAATGACAAATATTCTTCTGAAACAAAAATGACTCATGAATTTTAAATGCTGAAGGAATAAGCAAGAAAAACTAGAAAACATTCAGTATAATGAGTCAAAATTTTATTATGCATGAATGTTAGACAAAGTCCCCGGTGCCTTCAAAATTATTGGATGCTCCACAACAGAAGTACATTTTTTCAATGACAAAGAAATTTTTATAAGAAATGTTCTGCAGAAGCCTGCTTTATTTGCCTAAAAAGTGCATATAAAATTTACATGAATTTAAAACTTTCTCAAATCAACTTGTATAGTTGTTTAGTTTGTGTGTGTGTGTGTGAGTGTGATGTTTGAGGCCTTAGAAGAATCTGGATATAAATGCTAGCTAAGAAGTAGAGCAATAAAACAACAATTCTCCAAAATGGGGTAAAATAAAATGGAGATGTTTTATTGTAATTTCAACTGATGTTAGGAAGAGAGCAATTTGCTAACTGCACTGTCAACCAAGTGAACTTTGTATACAACTTCCTATCTATCCACGTAAAAATATACACATGTATGTATATTTATATTTATCATATATATACATCTTATATATATATATATATATATCCTAAATAGTTATATAAGTGCAGTTATATATTTATATATCTATCTATCTAATTATATACATATCTATAGTTATATATGCATGTATGTTATAAATATATAACTATATCTACAGATATAAACATACTACACACATACATATATAATTATATAAATATATAAATTATATGACTTTATGCCTATTTAATTATATACCTAACAATATATTGATTTTGTAGGAAATTAGAGAATATAGTTGGGGGGGTCATAGAAAGATAGTAAGAAAGAGACAGAAAGATAAAAATACAGAAAAAAAGTAAAGGAAGATCAGTTCAGATCTTCAAATAACCTTTGAAAGGTATTAATAATTGGTCTTTGGCCTTGCAGGAGCAGAGATAGCCATTTTATTTTTGCGTTTTGACTTACATGGCAGACAAATCTTTATACCCAGAAATGGAGGCTATTTAAAAATTGAATCACTTGAGATGGAGCCAAGAGGGCAGGATCTCACTGGAGTTCTCCCACACACACTTCCAAATATCTTTAAAAAATGATTCTAAACAAATTCTACAGCAAAAAAAAAAAAAAAAAAGAATCACTTCCACCAGAGAAGGGAAAATACAGGGCTCCTCTCACTTCACCTTCATATTAAACAAGTAATAGAGTTTGATAATAGGGTGAGGAGGGAAGTATCCTATCTTTAGTCTTTCTTTAGACTTGCTTATATATTATTCACCTTCTCTCAAGCTCTCACAATTCACAATCAGTCAGACAGGTGCATTTTCTGCTCCTCACAATCAACATACTGGCTCTTGTTTGTCGTCTCTGCCCAGGCTGTTTCACCCATAACTAGAAAGAATCCCTTCCTCAGATTTAACTTTCAGAATCTTTAGTATGCTTCAGATCTTAGCACAAATACCAACTCCTATATGAGACCTTTCCTGAACTCCTAAGATGCTTATGATTCCTCCCTAAAAATTACTTTTTGTATTTTATATAAATTTATGTGTGTGTATATGTTTTCTCCCTCAATAGAAATTAAATTACTAAAAAGGCAGGCATATTCATTTTTTTCCTTGGATTCCCATTACTTAATATAGTATTTGACACAGTTTTTATCTTTGCTGTTTCAGGTATGTTGAACTATGTGGTCCATGGGATTTTCTTGGAAAAGATATTGTAATGGTTTACCATTTCCTTCTACTGTGTGTTTCTATTTTACAGGTGAGAAACTAAGGCAAATAAGGGTTAATTGACTTGCCCAGAGTCACACAATTAGTAAATATCCAGGTCTGGATTTGAACTCAGATCTTCACGATTCCAGGCCCTAGTCTCTATCCACTACCACTTAGTGACATAGTAGGTACTACCAGCACATAGTTCAAAACATTGCAGGTACTAGCAGCTCATAGTTCAAAACACTGTATTCTAAATTCACGAAACAAATATAATTAGGAAGAAGTCACTAAGTCTTTCAGCTAAAGTCTGACCATATGCAGGATGAACCTTCCTAAGATAGGTACCAAGATATGGTTAAACATCATTAGAATAAGAGTTATTTGCACTCATGAGAAGTTCATTAACTTGGTATTTTCTATGTTCTGGAAAAACCTTTAAGGAATTTCTTTCACCTACTAAATTTTCTTCTCTCCTTTACTGCACATTTTCTCCTTTACTGAAAGATGATTGCATCCAGTAGACAGAGCACCTCTGATGTGTATCATTAATGTAAAAGTCAGCAGGATAATTTCTTCTTTTAGGTTGAATAAGATTTTTGTTTGTTTTGCTTTACTGAATATATCTTCCATAATGATTTGAGGATGGTATACTGAATCGATTATTCATGAACTCAATACTAGTGTGGAGTTTTTGAGTGATTACCATAAGAAGCATAAGTGGAATGGCAGTGGGAAGGGCCAAAGACTTCATGGAATTCAGTTTTCCCTGGTCCTACTACTCTTTACAACCTCCTTCTTCATAGAGCTCTACTCACATTTATCTTTTTTTTCTACACCCTCTTTTCCAATCCCCATGATCCAGCTAAGTAAATTCTTACTTATTACTAATTCACATTCTCCTATGTATACACGTATTATTATTTCATTAAAAATCATTTATTGGGGTGGCTAGGTGGTACAGTGGATAAAGCACTGGCTCTGGAGTCAGGAGTACCTGGGTTCAAATCCAGTCTCAGACACTTAATAATTACCTATCTGTGTGGCCTTGGGCAAGCCACTTAACACCATTTGTATTGCAAAAAAAAAAAACTAAAAAAAATCATTTATCCATATTGGCTCTGAGGAAGCAATATAAGTAATCTCACATAGACATCTACAAATAATATTTAAACTTACCTAGACATTCTGAGATAACATAAATAAAAGCTCAATATTCTAAGCCCATCTAGATTAATAGACCCTGATTGAGCTTTTACAATTTTCCTCAGTACCCAGGAATACCCTATGCCTCAATGTCATGGTCAAACTGAGTTTTGGTCATTTACATATGGTTTTTGCATAATATATATATATATATATATATATATACATATATACATATAAATATATGTGAGATAGATATAGGTAAATAAATAAATAATAGGTGTATGTATACATATATATATATACAATACATGTGTAAATATGTATATTTATATTAAATAGTCTTATATTGATTTTAACAACTTTTAAATATTCTTCCATATGCTTGTTCAACTTCAAGGATGATACATCTGTATTTGGAGTAAATCACAACTAAGAGGCAATCTTGCTTACTTTTGCAATACCAAACACTGCCACCTTGAAAAGAGCCAGAGGGAATGTGTCCAAATAGTTACTCTTATGTATAAGTTTAACTATGTACAACAAATAGCATTATTCTAAAGGAAAGAACATTTACCAACTGGGTGTTCTTTTAATGTACTTTTGCCCTTATATGAGTATAATTATATCAAAATATTCAAGGGGTGAGTTACTAAATAGGGGGCTAAACAAAGATGACTTTTAATAAGCCTGCCTCCACTTCTAACAAACTTTGTGTTAATATTTCTTCAATATTTACAGTAGATTACAATGCAAGTACAATTATTCTTTAGATTCAACACATTAGACCCCACTATGTGCATGTCCTCAGGAAATCACATCATCTAGAAACTCATCATTCTGCAAGATTGCATTAACTTTCATACTCAAGTATAATCAGTATCCTCAGTACTATCTGCACCTCTGATCAGAGTACCGAAGTGTAGAACAAAGAACTCCTCAGAAAACTACTTATTGAGGATGTCCCCCAAACCAGTCAACTTTTTATTTCCCAACAACTGCACTCCTTCAACTGGTCTCCATTATGCCTCCATACAGTCTGCCTTCCCTCTCCCCTTTTGCAACTTCCGTTTATGTGTTATTTTTCTCCCACCAAATTGTAAACTCCTTAAAGGTAGAGAATATCTTTATTTTTCTTCTTTGTATCTCCAGCACTTAGCACATAGCAATCATTTAATATATGTTTCTTGACTGACTGGCAAATCTCTCTAATTAGATATTAATTAATGTCTAACTCTCAACCCATTCCCCAACCTTCACCATCCTCCACTCCTACCAGCTTCCGGAGACATTAACTAAAATTCTAGGCCCATTGCTAAATTATGCAGCTAGATTTTTATGAGAGTATTAACTAAATACAGGCTTAAAATGTGCCATATTAGTATAAGTATAGTCATTTGAACACAAAAATTTGATAAATCTATGATGAATTGAATTGAACTGATAAAATGCATAAATTAAGTAGTTTTGAGTAGAAGTGGCATTGATTTTTAAAAGCAAAGGAGGAATAAAAGGATTGTGACTGACTAAGGAGATAATAGATGTCAGATTGCAATCAGTAAAAAATGCTCCTGGATACTTTGGGTGCTTTTGGTACATCTTATAGAGGATGTACTTTTATTGGAAGATTCCTCTTGTCAATATATATCTTAAATTTTAGCTATCTTCAATATTATTCCAATATCAATTTTAATTAGATTCTAATCAAATTCACAACCATGTTTTAGGGTCTTTCTACATTAGATCTTGTGCTGGAAATTCAAGATACAAAGGGAAAAATTAATAGTCCCTAATGTGAGAACATCTAATATTTTGAGTGAATAAATAAATGGTCTCACATAAGGATATAGTCCTTAGGTTTAGATTGAACTGGAAATTCAAAGAGTTTAATGTGGGAAGGGAGAAAATTCTAGGAATACAAAGTAGAGAGTAGAGGATGACTGAAAAAATGCTGAGAAGTAGAATTAACATAACTTGGGAAGTAGTCAACTATTTGGAGGGTGGACAGCATGGAGAACAATAAAGATTAATGAATTTGAAATTATCAATCTTGGTGACTGGAAAGATATGGTAACCTTGTAGGAACTGAGAAGTTAAGAGGTTTAGTGGATTTGGAAAAAAAGATAAATATGCATGTTCAGGACATGTTGAATTTTAAATACTTCTGATTTATCCTTGTGGGGGATGTCTAGTAGACAATTGGTACATGAGTTTGAAGCTCAGCAAAGAGGATTTATAGATTTGAAAATCTTCTACAGAGATGATAGTTGAGTCCTTGGGAGACAATGAGATCACTGAATGAAAGCATATAGAGAGTGAAGATGATCAGGGCAGAACCTTGGGGCATACTCCTAGGTAGCAACTGTGATATGAATGAATATCCAATCAGCACAATAGAATGAGAAGACAGTCACATAAGGGAACAACTAGGAGAGAATAAAACCATGAAAACTTAGGAGGAAGGGGTAACCAACAAGTGCTCCAGTCTAGAGTTTGTTTGCAAATCTCTGTAGAAAAACACCACTTATAAGAGCTATTGTTTCCTCTTAGTTATGGGAATTAAATAGATGTCTGCTATCACCTTCTCACAGGTATACTTTTCCAGTAATTCCCTGTCTCTAACCCCTTTCCTAAGACATCATTGTTAATATCATAATCATCATACATGCACATATAT